>NW_012086261.1:0-1454 GCF_000956235.1 Wasmannia auropunctata
ATGTACTATCTTTAGTCTAAAGGCAGTGTAACACCAATCGTGGTCCGCATTTGCAAAATATTAATGCGTTTTGAAACCTATAAAAAAGAAAGTGTCGCAACCTTTTAGTGAGCGAGTGTACCTAAAAACTTAAAAACTTTAATCTTCATCATCTGTTTCAAAAAAACTAATATTACCATCGGTGTAATCACATGTCTCATCATCACAATCATTATCTACTAATAAAAAATATCTTTGATGCGCAAAGGTGTCGGTTCACCCTCGTACCAAAGAGGTACTAGCTTATTACTTTCGTCCACAATCCAACAACAATCTTCAGCGCGAAGATTTTTACAATTAGAATTTGTTGCATTTTGCCACATGGAATTAACATAAATGGTTCGCGAGATTTTTTGTTTCAGTGATTTCCAGCATGGCGGAATCAAGCTCGAATCAAAGTTCTTTATATAAGAAAATCCTAATGATTGGTTTGGGCATACAGCTTTTGGAACAATTGAAACCGAGCAGCATTGACACTCTGGCAATTTTTTATGACATATAGCTGTACGGTATATGCTTGAATTTTCGACATTTTTGCATCATCGTAAATATCGTCAGGATTTTGTAATGATGCAAAAACTTTCTGTAAATCTTTCTGTTTTTCCAAAATGTCCAATGGTTTGGTCTTGCCTTTACGATAAAAGGCTGCTGTATAATCGCAGCCTGTGAATGCGTGAAATGCTGGCAAAGCGCGACATAGATCTGATCCTAAGACCTTCGCTAACTCTGTACAGTTGACATATGTTAAGTTATTATTTTTCGATGAAATAGTTGTTAACCAAATTTGTAGATCAGGAAATTTGTGAATGTTGCCTAACAATATTATTAGAATGTCGGTGTCGGAAGCTTTAATCGTTATTTTAGAATTTGGTGTCGACTTACTAATGTTATAGATAATTCTTGTGTCAGCTTCTTCATGATAACAACATAAATCATCTTCTTGAGTTTTGAAAACCATTCCATCGACTGTTGAGCACGAAAAACATAAATCTTCTACCGTCAAGAACACCTTTTTTGTTCCTAATATGCTTTTTATATCACTAAAACAAAACAGCGCGCCATTTATTCACTATCACTGAAACATAATACACACATACATACATACAATAAATGTATATATATAATTCTTATTTTAATGAAACTTGGTACACTTTAAAATCACATAAATAGATGAATTTAGAAATTATTAGTTGGGGCTAAAAAACGGTTTAAAGGGATGAAACTACCCTTTATAAGTAATTAAACTACACTTTATATGTAAATTAATTTTTTATTTTTTCCGTTAGATCTCGAAAATTATTCAAGAAATCAAAAAATGTTTTATATAAAAGTTTTACAATAAAATTATTTCTATTCATTTACGTTAATAGAAATTTTTAAAAATGATTATTTTCCATAAGATCGGAAGAGCACAC
>NW_012086262.1:0-418 GCF_000956235.1 Wasmannia auropunctata
ACGTGTGCTCTTCCGATCTGCGCATGAGAAAGCTTCTGTGTTTCTCTTAACGAAGTTCTAACGGTCTCCAGTTATCTATACCTAAATTAGTGTACACTCTTTACACTTAAAATTAAATAATTAATATACATTTGATATTTGACAAAAGCGAGAAGAAAAGTTCTAGTGCAGTGCAGGAATAGACTTATTATTATTTGATCTTGATACAACGGTAACATACCTGAAATATGAAATTAAGACATATTGACTGGAAATCGGCATTATAAACGATTAGATAAGGTTGATAAGGCTACGCGGAATTGTGATTCTATATACGACGATAAATTTGGAATTCATAAAGAATCGTTAAAGATCATTGAAGATATAGCGCCAGATTATGCGCGATTTGTATAATTCGACATGGTGCAAAATTCGTATG
>NW_012086263.1:0-755 GCF_000956235.1 Wasmannia auropunctata
TATATTTTATAATTTTAAGTATTAGAAGTTTTCGTTAAAACCAATTTTAATGAAAAACACGATCGTATACAAAATAAATTAATTGGTTTTGGATCTGTAACGGATGGCTGTTACAAAATAGAGGTGCACATTATAAATTTTTTTTTGGATGAATATTGGAATCTGGGAATTAATAAAGGAGACAAAATCCAAGTTATTGGAATTGTCCAAACTACAAGTATTATATATTATTAAAATAATAATAATAATAATGTGTATATATTAATATTTAAAATATAATAATATATTATTAATAATTTTTAATATTTATTTCATAATAAATATAAAGAAATATAAGAAATAATTTTACACTTTTTATGAATTATTATACAACTTTAATCAAAATTATTAAACATCTTATTAATTATTATATAATATTTTTTCTTAAAAATTAATTTATAGTATTTAATATAAATTAAAGAATAAAGCTATAAGAATAATAAAGCTAAAAGAATTGGAGAAATCAATAAAAGAATATAGATGTCTAGTATTTTTTTATCAAGGATACATATATATTTTTTTTTTTACTTCATTTACATATAATAATTAAAATAAATATTTATTATTTAAATAAACGTACTCGATATAATAAAATTTAACATGTATAATTATATAGGCGATCCAGCATATTTATTAGTGAAAGATTTAAGAGATATTAAAAAAATTAAAGGACATATGCAATTGGCACAATTATTGCAAGGTGTACGCATACCTCA
>NW_012086264.1:0-766 GCF_000956235.1 Wasmannia auropunctata
ATACCGCATCTGCCAAACAGATTATATGAACAAACATTTACAACATTTATTACAATTACTGTTATAAAACTGAGAATTGCAAGAGAAAAGTGAATAGCAGAAGTGTACTATATAATAAAAAGAGGTAAAACAATATGTCACATACTTGATTTTTTGCATTGTCGTGATTCTGACATCTTATCATTGTATACAGGTTTGTCAGTACTGCAATGATTGTCTTGTACTATTGCATCACTGTGACATTGAATGCCATCAATATCTGTTGTTACTTTAGATAGTATTTCTCATCCATAAATACTTCTTCTCCCACAAAACATCGATGTTGAGGGACCACGTCAAGGGGAGTAATGCTTTCCTTACAATGTTTGCAAATAAACTGATCTAAAATATATACATACATTATTATTTGTTGAAGTACGACTGAACGTATGAAATATATATAATATTTGTTATTACCGTGTATTTCTAACACACTTCTGGAATCAGTAGCAGATTCTACTGGAATTTCTACTCTCGTGCTTGAATTATAAACAATAAATAAGTCTTTAAATTAATAGAAATTTACATTATAAGAAAATTCATTATCAATTATTACTCACTAATCTACGTCATCTATCGATTTCCACAAAGTATGAATTTTTTGTTTTCCTTTTGTTTCTTTTAAAACAAAATTGTAAGCTTCATTGTCAAAATCTGTATAAATAATAACACAATTACATCGAATATTCTATTTGATATTTTCAATATCATATTATCAATATTTGTA
>NW_012086265.1:0-622 GCF_000956235.1 Wasmannia auropunctata
ACAGATCCTACATTCAAATATAAGAACGTTATAATAAAATAAGAACACTAATAAGTAAGTAATAATATATAAAAGAGACTGATTAGAAAATTTATCTTGTTAAACGAAATATCCGGGAAAGTGATAACTGTTAGAAGAATGTAAATATTATTAATAATAATGGTGAACAATATGCTAGCGTAAATTTATATATAAATTCTATTTGTAATTTTGATAATGTATATGATGAATAAATAGACGTGCGTCAAATATAATAAGGTGCACGTATTGCAATCAATAAATTATATAATACATATAATTCAATTCTTATCTTCTTCTATAGAACTCATTTTAAATAATTTGTAATTTTGCGTTAGAGATAGATATTTGCAAGATAGATTTTTATTATCATTATTTGCGAAAATAATTTAAAACACGAAGCTAAATCTAATTAAAGTTCAGAGATAAGATCTTTCCTTAAATTTACAATTTTTAGGTTTCATATATTAATTGCTAAAATTAATAATCTGCTATAAAACTGAGCGCATGAAATTTTACACGTTCTTTTTCAGACATGATCAACATTTGTCTTTTTATTTGAACGTAAAATTGTAATATATTTTATATATATATATATATATAT
>NW_012086266.1:0-302 GCF_000956235.1 Wasmannia auropunctata
CCAAGCAGAAGACGGCATACGAGAGGGGGACGGGAGATTATATACTCGCGAGATAACAATATAATTCTGCTTGCGCGAACACTCCTTCCGGTTATACTCATAAAGTTTTTATCACTCATCCCCGTGGTTGCAGTTACGCTAGTTCTCTCATACATGCTGAAATGCACTTTCATTCTGCAAATACTGCCGTTTTCATAAGAAAAACTAGCGTTGTAATGTAGGCTAATAGCTCAGAGATATCTCGCGTGACAGTGGAAATGAAAATTCGTTCTCGCGTGTTCAAATAAAAGCTCCTCTTCTGA
>NW_012086267.1:0-559 GCF_000956235.1 Wasmannia auropunctata
ATGTTCTGGCTGAAGGATTTTTTCCTTGCGTTAAATTGAACTAAAATAAAATAAATACAGTTTAAAAATAATTACATAAAAATTTAAATAATTAAAGTTATTTATTATTGTAAACAAATTAATTATTCATACCATTGTTTATGTTTGCTAAATGAAATTTAATATTTTCAATAAGCTGTTAAAAATTTTAATTCGATATCAAATTGTATTATCTAATTATTGTGGCAAAATTATTGAAAAATATTATTTTTTATTTTATTTAAGATAGTACTAAAGAAACGATTTTTCTGTTTGGCGATTGAACTTATCACTGATTAGCGATGTACTAAAAGCGTTTAAATTTATGATCAAAAAGATCAATCTTTTCAATAATTTAAAATTTTTTGCCACTGAAAAAAACTTTAAATTTATTTCTAAATAAAAATTGCCTAATATATAATTTTTATATAATTCAGTATTTTAATGGATAATATAATTTATTTAAATTTGTAATTTAACATATACATAAGTTTAATTTCATTATTATAACATTTTGTTTCAAAGATCGGAAGAGCACACG
>NW_012086268.1:0-308 GCF_000956235.1 Wasmannia auropunctata
ATAATTTATATGTCATTACAAATGTAAAAGTCTATTCGTCGCATTTATCGATTATAAAAATTTGTTCATTGGCTTCAGGTTGACCCGTGCGAGAGCGAATATGCTATAATAAAGCCAGTTTACCTAGGCCAAATTTGCATTCGCGAGTATTATGCTCGTAGGTTACGGCCGCTATATTATAAAATTTAAAATACGGCCGCACTATTATGCATAAGTCCAACGGATATTTCACGTAGTACACTGAACTTAAATCTATAGTGTCAAACTGAACCTTATTTAAGTTGCCACAGATCGGAAGAGCACACGTC
>NW_012086269.1:0-305 GCF_000956235.1 Wasmannia auropunctata
GTGTGCTCTTCGAGTCATGCCCTTGACAACATATATAAAGGTCAAGGTCATTGGAGCAGCCTCCCTTTATCGATATATTTACCATATTTTATTCCATTACTTAATTCTCTGTGTCATATTATATATTATTTATCTTAAAATATTATTAGTGACCAAAGTTGCACTTTTCCTTTATTATAATACTATAGCACCTTAATATAGCACGTCATTATAATATTCATATTCTGCACTAAGTAATACAATCCAATCTTTAATCAAGCGTTATTGCACTGTGTTTCGTACTATATTTTAATATATTACAAGGA
>NW_012086270.1:0-319 GCF_000956235.1 Wasmannia auropunctata
TCAAGCAGAAGACGGCATACGAGTTTCTAATGTTAATTCTATTCACCCTCCGGCCCCACTTATCCGCCGTTAAAATACGTCTAATTCCCCCCGCCGAGCGACGACGATCGTCGAGGACGAATCACACAATCGCGCAGCTGACGCAGCTCTCTCTCGTTGCGACACACGGACGGGCGGAAGAGGGGTGCCCACGGTCGAAGTTGGGGAAGTACCTCGTCTAGGCTCGGGTAGCGCTTTGGGTAGGGTAAAAAGGGTCTGGAAACGGAGTCGAGAGGCGAGACGGCCACGAGGAGGAGGACGACGATGACGACGACGACGA
>NW_012086271.1:0-695 GCF_000956235.1 Wasmannia auropunctata
AAATGATGTCAATTTTTAAATTTTTAATATTTTATTTATATTATTCTGGTACCAGTTATAGCCAAACTTATACTAATTAAGAATTTCTTTGATTTTTTGTTTTAAATAAGCAGAACAGCCGGAATTATGGGTACCGTAGACCAATCTTTTTTTTTTTCATGACCTCAGTATATATTGTACACAGCGCTTATATATAGTTATTTTTAAAAACAAATATTTTGAAACATACTTCAAATATGTATAAATATGTTGAAAAAAAACCTGTCCCAAAAAACTTTATACTTTCTTTTAAAAAAATTCGCAAAAATAGCATAAAAATTTGGCCTCTAAACTAGAATACTCCCTTAATGAAAATGTACCAGGTCAAGAGCATTATGCGCGAATACGACTTTTGAAAATGGAAATAGCACGTAAAAACACTAAGATAAAGAAATTAAAAAAGGGTAATAAATTATTGAGACTCATGGTTAAAGCAAAAAACGTAATTATTCGAAAAAAATTTTGACAGGTAATTTATCAGACAAAAATCTTTTAAAAGCCTTATTTCGACGAGTGCAAGGTTATCTCTTAACATTTTTAACAATGCAACTTTTTCATAAAAAAGGAAATAAATTTAATGAGGAAGAAAAACAATTAACTAAAAAAATGCATTATACTTCACCAAGTTTATACAAAAAAATGCGCGAAGAATTTGG
>NW_012086272.1:0-1689 GCF_000956235.1 Wasmannia auropunctata
AGCGCACGTCAAGTACACGTATAAGATCGTGCATCGTAAGGATATGTATTATTAAAATAATTTCCTTTATCGTCGATGAGAAGTATTTCATGAGTCCTGTTGATTGTTGCTCCTTTTTGCGATTCAAAATCATTATAAAATCTAAAGAATGGATGAAAGCAGATACAACGTAGAAATTTCGTATAATATAGGTATTATTATATCCGGCAGACTCTACACTTTCTTCGTTTCGCGAAGTTCGCGTTTCGTATGAAGTTTCATTTTTTTTTTCAAATTTGTAAGAAAAAGTCCAATCTTTACGATGGTTGCCATGACATTTACGGAAAAAATTCACTCCGTCCCGTAGAATGCGTTAAATTATGCAATTTTTTTGGAGATGTAACACGTTTTTATTTTTCAAAAGATGACGAGTGAGAAGAAAGATAGATTAAAAATCGATCAAAAGCATTTTTAACAATAAGTATACACTCTTTACTCTCGAGAATGAAAAAAAAAACTTTTCAATACAATCATGTTTCGCGGATTACGATTGTCTAAAGTTATGCAAAAATTTGATATAAATTTACCTATGCGTTAATTTTGTTGACCAGTGTATTTATTTCATATATCATAAAAGAATGCACTGTGAAGTTGGCGATTTTTCCGTGTCACAAATGGCGGTATATCCTATCCTGGTTACAACTTGTCTTACTCCTACCACGTAAGTTAACGATCTAGTGTAGTATAGAAATCTATAGTGACAATCAATAAATAACAATCAAGAATAGAAAAAAATGATGATCGATCGAACGATGCGTTGAGATCAGTGATATATATATATATATATATATATATATATATATATATGTATATATATACTGGAGTAAGCCTTCCCTAAGAAAACGTTTGGTAAGAGTAGCTGACTGTGCGAGAGTAACAGTCATGCAGCTTGAGAACGTCTGCATCACTTCAATGATATTATTAAAGTGAGGCAGACGTCCCCAAGCTGCATGACTGTCACTATCACACCACTCTTGCACAGTTCGGCCATTCCTATCACTCCAAGGCTCACTCCAGTATGTATATATCTCACCGGTTGGGACCAGATGCGGTATATATGGAATGTGTGTGTACGAGTATCTAAATAAACGTATTCGTTAAACAAAGAATCCATTTAATTCTGTGTCAAGGAAGCTACATGTGGAAAAAAATAAAATTCAAAACAACGTTATATGCTGATCAATCTTTTATTTTATAGTAACTTCACCATTTAGTAAAGTTGCAAAACATAATTTAAACATAAGTGCATAGAAATTATATAAGTGCATATATTTTATATATATTTTGTAAGGAAAATTTAACAGTTGCTTATTTTAACACATATTGTAGGATTGCAAAGAGAAGAATAGAGTAAAAGTAAAAAGCGACAGTCGTTATACATATAAAGATCTTCTTAATTAGAGAATAAGATAGAATAATAAGTGGTCCAATAATCCATCGATGCTTGAAAATTTATTCCGTAAGCCTGGTCAACTATTCACGTGAAATTGATGTACGGTATATATCTGGTTCCGCAGATCAACCCTTCCTTTAACCCATTAACGTCCAGGCGGACACATTTTTTGAACAATTTTCAGTGGCTTAATTTTTTATTTTAATGGCCTTGAAAAAATTCTAGCAACATCATTTCTGATGTAAAATTTCTTGCTC
>NW_012086273.1:0-1064 GCF_000956235.1 Wasmannia auropunctata
GCGTCTCTCGGTTAGGCAAGCAATGAATGGGGGGGGGGGTGAGGTCCTTAAAGAAATTCAGTATTTAAATTAAAAATTATAGTTTATTCTTAAGCTTGATACAAACGCTGGATTCATAACTTCAAGGCTTAACTCTAGTAGCAAACGAGAATGTACGTGTATGTGTGCGTAAGCGTCGGTTGATGTGAAATTAATATATTACCAGAAAAGAAATGTGGTTATAATTACATTTATTATTATTATTATTATTGACGAAGGAAGTGAATCGGTATAAATAATATTTTAAATTTAAAATACTTGATTGAGTGTTGAGTGTCGAAATTAAACTACATTTTAATTTAACATAATATGATGTGGTTACAATGTGAATCGGTTAGTATATACATATGTAACAATAAAATTATAACGGGGAAGTGTGTATGAAGGTTAATCATGGATCTCAGAAAGGGTTGCAGTTGAAGGGGGGAAGAAGTTGTAGAAGAATTCGATAGGGACCTTGTATGGGTATTGGAAGTGCGGCAGGTAAACAGGAATGTATGAGTTCCGGGGGGCAATTCTCACGTGTGAACGGATTTCGTCACGGTCAAAGAAATCCGGGCTTATTGTGAAGATTCCCTGGGGAAGAGGAATCGTGAGTTGGTCAAATTGTGAAAACAACGACTCTAAGGTTCGACGATTGCCGTAGTTATAATAAACCCGGAGACGAGGCGCTGATATTTCCTCAACAATTTCACAAAGGGAGGAATCGGATGAGTTGGAGTGTGCGGGAGAGGGAGGATCTTCTATGATTTGGACTTCGTCATCATCAGAGGAAGGAGTGGAAGACGGCGAAGTTTCAAACTCTTTTTCGTTTTTGAAACGGGCGTGGGGAGATGGGGGAGAGAGGGGTTTGCCGTCGGAATCATAGATGGAGATTGCAGGAGATCCGGGAATTAATAAATTTTCATAAGGAGAAGGTGGGTTTAGCCAATCTCCTACGTCGGGAAAATTATAAGGGGAAGAGCCAGGAGAGGGAGAACGAATTGGAGGTGAAGGGTTAGAATGCGGAGGAGTATCGGGAAAGA
>NW_012086274.1:0-626 GCF_000956235.1 Wasmannia auropunctata
TTCGCACAAAAGCTTTCAAAGAACTCGATAAAAACTGACCTTTTTTTTGAAATCGTATTTTATCGGACTTCAACGAACTTCAGCAGAATATGTCGGACTTCAATGAACTTCAACGAACTTTACTGGACTTCAACGGAATTCAATGGAATTCAACGGAATTCTCACAGGTTGTTCACCGGAATTCAAGAGTGGTTACCCCCTTGATATATAGTCTATAAAACAATTTTGTCATTTTTTTTAAATTTAATTCTATATTGCGAGAGCATATAGCTATATTGAGAGCATCATTCTGAGATAATTAACAATGTATATGTGTATTAATAACGCGACACAATTAAAATATGCAAAATTAAATGCCAATATACACTGGTCCAAAAAATTAAACGATCACCTGTTCCTCTAAAAATAGGCAAATTTCAAGACAGAGCAACTTCGTCAAAAGTTATCGTAACGAGATTTTTTAAAAAACATTTTACAGCTTGAAATCTCCACTTTTCAAGTTGATATTTTAGAAAACGATTAACTGACTTTTTTTTAGAGTTGCATTGATACAAATGGAGAATACGCTGGTACCTCCGTGAAATTCTAAGTTCCTCCGAAAAGTTCCTTACCAAAACGCGATCCAA
>NW_012086275.1:0-339 GCF_000956235.1 Wasmannia auropunctata
CAGAGATGTGTATAAGAGACAGAAATAGCGATTTTCAAGGTCAAGGATGCTTCCAGAAATTTTTACACTATTTTTCCCATATTCAACGCATAAAATTTTCCCTGAAAAAACATAAAAAATTATGTGTCCTCTAGGTGGTCAATATATTGACCACTCTCGCCGTTAAAAGGTTAATAAATAATATTTTTTTTATATGTGCTCTAAAAAATATATGAAAATGTATTATAAAATAATGATACAATTCTGGAGTTGTGACGTTTTTCGATCGTCTGTTACAAGGGCCCAATGCCTGACCGAGGAAGCGCGATTTCGGATTTTGCATCCTCCCCGATTTAGGGA
>NW_012086276.1:0-961 GCF_000956235.1 Wasmannia auropunctata
ACTATACAACGAGCGCGTTTATCGCGGCTTTCGAACGTTTCGTTTCCCGCCGTGGCCTTCCGGTTCTTGTTCTCTCCGATAATGGAACTAATTTCAAAGGTGCCGAAAAGGAATTAGCGACACGAATTAAAGAGCTGTCAGAGGACGACAACAGACTAAACCAATTTGCAACGCAAGGAATAACGTGGAACTTTATTCCTCCACACGCGCCTCAATTTGGCGGTCTGTGGGAGGCAGGGGTAAAAAGTGCCAAGCATCATCTAAAAAGAGTTTTGGGTCAATACACACCCACCTTTGAGGAGCTCACTACGTTGCTGTGCAAAATAGAATGCTGTCTGAATTCTCGTCCTCTGGCGCCCTTACATGATGATCCTGAATCGTATGACGTGTTGACTCCAGGACATTTTTTAGCCGGTGCTAGCTTAGATGTAGTACCGGAAAAATCATTAATCAACACCGCCGAGAATCGACTTACCCGTTGGCAAGCGATTCAGAAAATGCACGAACGATTTTGGATTCTATGGTCTTCCGAATATCTCAATCATCTGCAGCAACGCGTTAAATGGCGTACGATTAAAAAAAACCTACAAAAGGGCGATCTCGTATTGATGCGAAATCAAAATCTACCACCTGCGAAATGGGCTCTTGCGAGAGTCATCGACTTGCAGACCGGGAAAGACGGTCTCGTGAGAGTAATACGAGTTAAGACCGCTAACTCAACATTTGTACGACCTATTACTCAATTATGTAAATTGTTTATAGATGATTAACAATTGTAACGTTCAGAACAAATTTCATTGTATACGTATGTGTCGATCACAACGCGAGTGATCGAGGCGAGCGGAGTGTTAAAAATTAAATGTATTTTTTTGTTTGTTTTATTGGATCTCGTTTAATTGGTTTAAGTTTAATAACTGTTCGAATGATGACACGCGATCACGTACTGATCAAAATAAAATAC
>NW_012086277.1:0-349 GCF_000956235.1 Wasmannia auropunctata
GACGTGTGCTCTTCCGATCTCTGCCACTGACTGTCTAATCATTTTGATAATTTATATAAAGCGTGACAGTGACTCCTCAAGGTATTTAATTTTAATTTAATTTTAGAAATTCTATCATTTGTTTTATGGTTTTTTACGGTATTGACCAGCTTTGACTTTGTATTGTATAATATAATCTAGAAAATCTAAATAATGTATTTAAACCAATCGAGCTTTATCTACCATAAAACCAGAGAGATTGAAGTTACGCACTTTGTAATATATTTTGCAGACCTACATATATCTGAAAACTTACGCCTTAATCTAGTTAATATAATGTGATAAGTAGTACTCACATTTTTATATTATC
>NW_012086278.1:0-907 GCF_000956235.1 Wasmannia auropunctata
AAAGTAGCAAGACGAGCATCTTAATAACATCTCTCTAATACCACATCATCTTGCTACTTGGATATATCTTTCGCAACAAAATGCAAATCGAAATATATCTTCTGTATATCCTGGTTGACGTAATATTTTTTGCAACAAAATTTCTTTACATTCTCGCGTCGCGTTGAAGGAAAGATTCTTAGGAGATGCTTGTATGCGCATCTATATTATTAAATAGATTATCAATTTAATACTGTGATGACATTACTATTTCTGGTTCAATCAAGAACTGCATTGAAACCGAAAGTAAGGGCACACAGTTTCAAAATGTATATACATATATATATATATATTCATATCATTATATAAAATAATGTAAATTGTAAATTTTGATATTTCTTATATTATTTTTTTGATGTTATTTTTAAATTAGCATGTGATGTAAATCTAAGAAATTTGATTCAAATTCGATTCATATTAAAATCAAAGAGATTTGATTCGATTTGATTCGACGTGAAAATTTCAAATTCGATTCAATTCGATTCGACCACACAAATGTTTTGCACAGCTCTCTGCTATTAACAAATTTACCTGGATTTGTTCCAATAATGGATCTCTCGAGTTGCCACCTCGGTATCCTTGGATCGAGTGTTTGAAAGAATGCCCAGAAGCAGATGGCAACAAGTGCCGCCAGAACGCCATAGAATATCAGATAAAAAAGTCCAATTTTACCTGTAAAAATAGAATAAGATAATTAAATTGAAATGATGATATAATTAAATCACAAGAGATAGGATATCCCGAAATCATGTCCCGTATAGAATCGACTCTTTATTCGCGAGAGACGATGAAAAACTTTCTAAATGCAATTTGAATATTCGTAAAACAATTGACAAAAATATTTTTTTCAATAATTTAGATCGGAAGA
>NW_012086279.1:0-2622 GCF_000956235.1 Wasmannia auropunctata
TCAGACGTGTGCTCTTCCGATATTTTACATGGTCACAAATAGGGACAAATAGGGATATCGAATTTTATCATAAATTAGCCGTCGAACACGTGGTGAACAATGACAGAAAAACCATTTGAATAAAAAGTGTTTGAAGTTGGATTATCAAATTACGCAAATTGGCGCGTTTAGATATTGAAAGTTAAAGGATGATAAAGGTTGACACATTATATTCATAATTGTTTTTTACTTACACTGAATAATATTCACAGGGAACCTTTCAAACAAATCGACACAGGAATTATTCTGTCTTTGTCTCTCAATGAATATAAAAAAAAGACAGAATTATTGCTCGATTTGATTTGTCTGGAAAGCTTCCTACGTATTTGTGGTCTCAGATAAAAATTTGACACGTTACCTTCACAACGTGACAACCATCAGCCGTGCGTGCAAGAACGAATCATATTGCCCTTGACGTGATGGGAGCACGCGTGCAAGCATAAAAGGATGCACAATGCAATTACGCGTGATGAGGACATATAAATGTATCATACTGTACTCTAATTATATTGAAATGTGCACTGCCATACTATGCCCTGCTTGGTGACCGTCAGAGCGCACTGCACCCGTTGTACCCCGGCCCTGATTCCCACGTTACCCCATATGGCGATACTTTAAAACTTCCTAACTTAACTGTACAATAAGAAGAGATAGCCCTTTAGATAATCCTCTCTCTTTTTCGACATGCATTCTGACTGTCTGTGCACGTTCCAGTATTATTAGAGTTCATGCCGTGATGCATCATATAAAAGTCACACTTTATCGTATTACATAAAGGTAAAAAAGGCACTAACAGTACGCGTTCTTAAAAAAAACTGTTGTATCAAATTAAAAAAGTAAAAATGGTATTGTGATATTTTATTCAATCCAAATGATATGTACCTAAAAAAAATTGTATCAAATTAAACCCAACAAAAGATTTGATATCAATAACTGGCGCCAAATGACAATCCTATAAAAAACTTTAAAAGTAAAGATTTTTAAAAAATAAAACCTAAATGGTATTTATCTTTGTATATTGATGAACTTTCTATTTCAATCGAAGTAGTAGTAAATTTAATTTTTTGCAAAAT
Organism: Wasmannia auropunctata; assembly: GCF_000956235.1. NCBI lineage: Eukaryota > Metazoa > Arthropoda > Insecta > Hymenoptera > Formicidae > Wasmannia > Wasmannia auropunctata. The sequence goes on from NW_012086279.1 coordinate 1,113, forward strand.
TGTGTTATACCTTATTTAATTCAAATGATATACAATACATACTAACTTATAGTTAAAAAAAAAAATAAAACGCAAGCAGTACATACCTTTGTATCTATTCAACTCTTCCTATTCCAAATGGTAATAATTATTTAGTTTTTGTTTAAAATATTATTACACCACAAAATTGTGTTACTTTACTTAACTCAAGTATTATCACAAAGATTAAAAAAATAACGGTACAAAATGAGAGAAAAAATTTAATTTAAAAAAAAGTTTTTTTATGTAAAAACATTTGGCGCTGCTAGACCAAATAAAGGAAACAATGAAATGAATGTAAAAGTAATGAATTACTCTTTTTGTGAAATTAGAGGTAAAATAAAGATATAATGTCCGAGTGTTTGATTGAGTTTTTGAGCAAGAATTTTCGAAAAATAAATTTTTAAATAATAATATTCAAATAAAATCAATACAAAAAATGAGCTACTAGTCAAAGCTTAATTGTTATTTTACTCCAATACATATACTATTTTTACAAATTTATTACAAACGTTTCGACCCCGAACGGGTCATTATTAATGTTAAGAGAAATTGATTAGTGCATTATAAATTAGATTAAAAATCCTTACAATACGTGGTATGTTAAATGCGCTCGCAATCCGTATATAGCATGTTTGCAGTCCAAAATTAAAAAATGTTGATCATCTAAAATAGTGTCTGTCGCCTTTTTAATGCATTAAAATAATGACTAAAACCTTTTGAAGATCACTTAGGGCTATGATCTTGATAGTATATATGTCAAGGTCGAGGCCAATGAAGGTGATCCCCTGATTGAAATATTTATCTGTTACATTTTTATCATTTGATGTTAAAAAATGGCTTTTTTATAGGAGTCGCTGAAAATTCTCCTAAGGGCTTTTATTTTAGCCCAAATTAATTAATTAATTAATAGCTTTTGACAAAGTTTTATTGAAATCGGAGGTAGGTCGTTTTCGAAAGTTTATTCAAAAGAACGTCACTTCTCTTATGGCACCACTCCAATTAGAGGCTCTCTAGCAAGAAGATACTTAGATCAACATCATTTAAAAAATCTCTTCAATTCTAATACAAACATGTCGAGGTTATAATACTTTTCAAATTATAAACGATTTAAGTTAACCAATATTAGCATGTACGTATCTTTTACTCTGTCATACGCTTTTGCCGTACTTCAGATTTCATTTTAAATCCTGTTTTTTGCAACCACAAAAATTCTACTCAAAATATTAATTTTGTTAAATGTACATTAAAATCTTTTTCTTTGTAAAAACTGATATAATTTGCATTTAACGATTAACTTATAATAATAAAACAGATTTATTACGCATTTATTTATTTTCTAATAGAATAAGCATTTCTTTTTTGAACAGAGCATTTGACCTCGTTTAGACATAACATCTTCGTAGAGACAAGAAGTAACTACAAGCATGGATAACGAAGACGAGAAAGTCGAGGTATGCCGTTAGTGTGGAAAAGAGTCTCAAAACTGTTT
>NW_012086280.1:0-433 GCF_000956235.1 Wasmannia auropunctata
CGACGCCGCCGACGCCGCCGCGTGGAAACCTGTCCCTAATTGATAGGAAATTCCTGCGCGCGAGTACCTGCGAGATTTTTCAGCGCCCCTAACAGGTTGGAACTGGATACTTCGCGACGATTTGTAATCCGCGCTGCTCGTTCGCGGCCAGGGCCGTTCTCTTGTCATGCGATCCAGCCTGAATCTAGCGAAACAAACAAGTTTTTTTTCTCACCGTATAACTTTGTACCTACGTTATTCAACGATCTAAAAAAAAAATTACGAAGTAAAGAGTAAAGAGAATATAGTATAGATATATATATAGTAAAGAGAGATATAGAAGAACGCTCAAGCAGAGTTAAGGCTAACAAAAGTTAATTAAATTCATTCGGCGATTAATTCTAATTAAATTCGCCGACAAGACGACCGACTCTCTCTCCCTCTCTCTCTCTCT
>NW_012086281.1:0-535 GCF_000956235.1 Wasmannia auropunctata
AAAAAAAAATGTTTTATTGATATTTTACAGAAATCGGAAGACAATCAAGAAAACAAAGAAAATTATGGATCTAAGAGTGTGGGCCTGTTTAATCCAGAGTGAGCATACACGAAGAATGTTACAAAAGTTATATAATTAATATGTAGATGCTTTTTATATGAAAAATTTTATTTTTGAGATTATTTTATTATTTTTATTGAAGATTATTTTGAAGATTAAAAAAAAGAAACTAAAAAAAAATAACTTTTTAGATTTAAGTTAATGTGAGATACTTGACGCCACAAATGTTTCCAAGTATTTGACTTAATTAATTAGAAGAAAGAATTTTACTAATTAGCAGTTAAAAAAATGCTTCCAAGCATTTGTAGCATCGAATAGCTTTAATTGATAATTATATTTATATATATTATATATATTATATATATATTCTGCCAAACTTTAGTTTGGCAGAACTAAAGCAAAATTTTGTAAATGTATATAATTTATAATTCCTGTAATCTAATCTTTTTCTCCATATGTTAAACAATCAAGAATT
>NW_012086282.1:0-2200 GCF_000956235.1 Wasmannia auropunctata
AGTGAGTAATTGCTAGTAATATTAGTTCTTCCTGGCATCCGAAGCACTGATGTAAGTACTTCAGTATTTACATGTGTAATAATAAAATATTGAAGTACTAGAGAATCTAATAATTGAGCTCAGACATGAAATACTGATAAAATAATTTTCTCAGTAATTTATTACTTAGTCTAGTACTTAAATACTGGTAACAATGGGATTTAACTACTGGATTTAACCAATGGAGTAAACACTGATTTACTGATTTCATGTACAAAATCTTATTAAATCATTACCCCTAAAATATATAACTGCATATATAAAATTTCTGATAAGTTATTCGCACGCGCACGTCTATGATTCAATAAAAATATTGATTCGTATGTGATTATATACATAATCAGAATTAAGGATTATACATATATAATTATATTATATGTAATTATACTTAATTATACATATAATATAATTCAGAAAACATCTTGTGTGTGTGTGTGTATTTATTTATTTAAAATATATGACCGCATATATTTAATCATTGTACTCGTATTATATTAGCTCTTTCTGTTTGTGCTCTCTTGAATTTAAACAGTAACAGGAAAGTTAATTATTTCGGACGCTATTCCGTAAATGTAAAAATCAATAAAAACTTTAAATTTAATTATAAATAAAATATAGTTTAACTGGACATATTCCAATTTTGAGACTATTTATTAAACAGATGTACCATTAGTAAATATTAACATTCAGTGTTCATGAATCATCACAAAGCAACGGTTCCCGGACGATCACGGAGGTTAAGCAACTATAAAGCAGGAATGGCTTGGGTAATCGCATAGAAACACCGTGAAATTAGTTTCCAAAAACATTTTTTTAATTATAATTTTGTTTCGTGTATATTCTCTTTCTAATAGAATACGATCCTAATCAATAAAATTTATTTTAGCAATAAAATTAGAAAATTATTTATAATCGTATTAAGAACCAGTAGTTATGTGTAATAAATTGCAGCCAGTAATCCAGTAGTGTACTGTTCTGCAATTCAAAACTACCGGCCAAAATAATACTGGCAGTAATTTACAATAATTTATTACTGAATATCTTTCAGTAGTTTCAGTAATACTTTTCTATAAAAGTCTGTTCTAATAAATTTAAAAATTTTTAATTTTTGAAGATTTAATAATGTTATAATGCAATTAATGAAACATCATATATGTCTGACGGAAAACAGAAATTTATATAATACTATACATATAAGCTAGTTTAGAACGCTTTTCTACGTTGTCCGACTTCTAACTTCTACTTCCTTCTGTCTTCACAATCCTTCGGTTTCAGATTTCGTTCACTCATTGATTTGCATATCGTTTTTTTTTATACTTCAATCGTGGTCTCCCTCTTTTCCGTCGTCCCATTGGCTGATGCCATTCTAAAACGCGTCTTGGTAATCTTGTCTCCGGCATACGCCGTACATGACTAAACCATGTTAATTGTTTCCTCTCGACATCTTTCATTACGTCTCCTTCAATTCTCATTTCTAGTTTAATTATTTTGTTTCTAATCCGATCTGTCCTCGATATACCCAGAGATCTTCTCATTGCATCCATAATTTCTATTGCTTCTATTTTCGCTTTATATTTTTCTGTGATTCTCCATGTCTCGGACCCATACAATAAAGTGCTCTTCACCATAGTCTCGTATATACATTTTGTAACATTGTTATCATTGTACAACTCTTTTTAATATATAAAGTATAAACGTATATGGTAACATACATATGTCTTTATCCCATTATATGTATATATAGTAAATAGTTTTATCATAACTTTCTATTAATTGCAACACATGATATAGAATCTTTTCATTATACAGCAAAACTTTCTTATCTTAATATTAAGTAATTTATCTATTGCATTTTATTCTTATAAAATTACGCGTATGCGTTTAATGCTCAAATACAAATTGCTTAAAAATACAAAATCTGGACAACTAAAAATTTTTTAGGGAAATATTTATAACGACATTCAAATAATATTTATCTAATTGTAAAAAGAAAATTAACAAAATAAATATTATGTATTTATCTATCATGACTTTATAATTCGCATAAATTCATAGTTTCTACACAGTTATATACACGTTATATTCTCTCTCTCTCTCTCTCTCTTTCCCCCCCTCTCATCCTCCCTCTCTAGCTCGCTCTCTCTCTCTCTCTCTCTCTAGA
>NW_012086283.1:0-380 GCF_000956235.1 Wasmannia auropunctata
GCGGGGGGAGATTGTGCTGAGTTCACTCTTTTTGGTCCCAATTTATCCCCTCCCACAGCAAAAGCATAGGGATACTCGATCTATTATATATGTGTGTATCACATGGACACAAGAACTTATATCATTGCGCTTGCGCAAACTAACAGCCAATCAAATTCAGGCGGATGTTTACCTCGTCGCATCGTCCCACAGTGGCTTCCTCCCCCCCGCGACTCTATGCTCTGCCCCTTATATTCCTATGTCCATACTCCGTTCATTCCTCTGTGTATTCCTAGGTCTATGACTACCCCCTCGCCTTTCTAACCAGCAAATGCTCCATCCATATATTCCTACGTTAATGCCGTGTGACACCTAAGGGTGCGTTCCCACTGAGCGCGTCA
>NW_012086284.1:0-1009 GCF_000956235.1 Wasmannia auropunctata
ATGGAAGATATATGGTACTGCAGTAACTTTAAGATTAGTGATTTCTGGTATCTGCATAACTAATAACAATAAATAACGTACAAGTTTGTAATGATCTTCTGTGTACAATAAATCTGGCTTTCTGTCAGTTAAGGTGCCAACCGCTATCACTTCTGTTTTCAGCTTCATCTCATGATATTGAGACCACTTGTTTGTGAAGTCGCTGAATTCACGAATTTGATCATCCTTTTGCCGATATTCTTCCGACATAAGGCTATACACTGCTCGTCCGTTCCACATTTTAAGAACACCGCCTAGGACTGCGAGACAAGATAGATAGAAAATTATTTGACTGCCAATTGATCTATACTTTTATAGTTAACTGAATATACTTTACAAGATTGCTAATTACCAATAGGTCTCTCATGTCCACCGAAACGTTTGTAGAGAACGCTTTGCATTACCGTTATGATATCGAATTTGGATGTTCGACCCTTGGCGCGCACTCTGAGAACTGGACCTGGCATGCCGTTGCTGATAAAAAAACTGCCCATGTAAGAGCATATCATTTGATCGGGATCTGTTAACATTTCTATTCTTCTCTGTCCGTTTCTTGCATCTGCAAAAACAATGCGACTCGCGTTCGTGAAATTCGATGGTGCTTTATACGTCGCGTTCATAATGAGCTATAAGAACAGTTGTGTTTTTGAGAAAGAGATATTGCGATAGAATTGGTGCAAGTGTACATTATAAGAGCATTATTAATAAAATTATTTGAATAGTAATAAATAAATAGAATTAAAACAACGCTAAAGTAACAGTAAATTAGGTTATAAAATGCGTAGTTTACCACGCAGTTTAATATCTTTCGTTGTCTTAATATAATAATATGAATATCATATTAATACACTTCTCAACAAAATTAAAGCATCACTTACTCTACCCTCCAAAAATAGGCAAAATTCAAGAGAATGTAACTTCGTCAAAAATGATCGTACCGAGATGATCAAAAAAGCATTTTACAGCTTGA
>NW_012086285.1:0-551 GCF_000956235.1 Wasmannia auropunctata
TGCCTTGCCAGCCCGCTCAGAGATGTGTATAAGAGACAGGGCGTAAAGATAAACGCCCTAATAAAGAGAGGAACCTTATATCACAAGAATGATCTAGAAACGGCTTTCAAAGACTTTGAATTAGCTATTAATATAAATCCAAGTTATAGTGAGATCTACTGCTTCAGAGGAGCGGTATTATACGCATATTAACATTGAACACATCTCACACTTGTTGCACGCATATATGGATGTACATAAAATAACATAAAATACGATAACAATATTACGTTATTATTTCAGGCATACTTGACAATGAACAAATTCGACGAAGCCAAGCACAATTTTGACAAGGCCATTGAATATGATCCAAACTTCTGCATTGGATATATGCAAAAATATTACTTTGAGTATCATATGAAAGAAAAATGTAATCTTTTCAGTACAAATGTATTAGCTGAAGAAGTTGCAAGAGCCTTTGAAAAGTATCCAAATTCTTCTGGACGTGCATATTGTTATACAATGTACGCTGAGGTACGTACATACATTTACTTATAATTTCTTAAGAAAAA
>NW_012086286.1:0-390 GCF_000956235.1 Wasmannia auropunctata
ACCGAGACTTACAGTTACGCCATTACATGTTTCGAATTCTACAAACCATTCTTTCCGGAAACTCATGTGCTGCGAAGCGCCACTATCAGAGAACCATGCGTCGTCCGCGTGCGCGCGATCGGTCGTAGAGATGTCGCTACTCGCGCTCGTCATTCGCATCGCGTTTCTTTTCGTACTGACCCTTTCGAACATTACGCTTTTCTTTGCAATACCGGGCAATGTGCCCTTTATTATGACAATAATGGCACTCGAAACTTTTGTACTTCCCGTGTTCGGCATCGCTTTCCTGGGGTTGGCGCGGTTTCCCTCTTCTCGGACCTTTCTTGTAATGTTTCAGGTTGATGGTGACTAGTGCGCTCGCTGTCTCGTATGCCGTCTTCTGCTTGGATA
>NW_012086287.1:0-2079 GCF_000956235.1 Wasmannia auropunctata
TCTCGAAAACGAGGCAAAACACGTTCTTGCATTTTTTTTCTATGATGTAGGAAAACTGAAAGTATATAAAAAATATTTTTTCAGATTTTTCGACTCTCTCCCCGATTGTTAAAAAAATTGTTAAAAAGTTTATTGTTAAATAAACAATAGAAAAACATTCTATTGTTAAATAAACAATAGAAAACAAAACCTTTTTGGAATCTTCAGTTTTTTCCCGTAAACTAGAACATTTTTCGCGTATTTAAAAAAAAAGTTAGCTAGCATTATTAGTAACAGAGTTATAAATTTTTGAAGAATAAAGTAGTACAATTTGTAATTGTTTATATCTCGATTAATTTTGCAATAAAAAAAATCCTTTGGCACAAAGTTATATCTCCCAGAGTACTATCTATGTGCAAAATTAAAAAAATTTCTGAGAGATGACTGATCCGCTTCACGTGGAATAGCCCATATATATACACACATATATAAAATGTTTATGAATCGTCGATAATTGAGATTATGGTTGATAAGCCTGCAGATGCGGAAGACACAGTATAGCGGTTGTTTCTACTGAACTATCTGCGTATTAAAATAGACATTGAATTGTTCAAATTTTAAGAGAACTGGTAGCAATACGAGATTCATGTTGCAGAACTATGTTTCGTAGGTCTATAACAATTCAGAACAATAAAGTTTTCGATTGGAACAAGAAAGAGAAGGTGCGTTTACTCTTAATACGGAAGTCGAAAAACGTTTCTCTTTTCCGTGATTTCCGATTGACTTAAGGAAATGACCTTTTAGAACAATGTTTAGAACAATTAGAACAATCTATATCGATAGAAAAAATGTTTGATTTTTGAAAAAGGGAGACCAAATAAAAAACGTTTTCTTTTTGTTCCGGAATTTTTATTCGACTTATAGAATCGTCCTTTTGGAACAATGTGTAGAAATTAGAACAATCTAAATCGATAAAAAAATGTTTGATTTTTTAAAAAAGGGAGGCCAGATAAAAAAAATTATTTTTTTCATTTTATTGAAAAACCATTCGGTATAAAATAATATTGTTTTGGAACATTGTTGAACAAAGTTGAAACAACCTGGAACAATTTTCAAAATTGTAATTTTCAAAAAAAGGGGGGCAATCTTCATACACTCATCTTACAATTAGATTCGAATCCCATTGATGCGTTTTGAGAAATTATAAACCAATGCATAATTGTAATTAACAAAATAGAAAACATGCGAAATAGAACACAAAATAAACGCTAAAAAATAATATTTAATCAAGTAAAAATAAAAAAAAGAAATATTTTGTTGTTATTAAAACCGGATTAAAACCGGTAATTGTACCGGAATCATTATTGATTTTTAACTATTGTCGAGGGCTAAAAGTAAATTACAGTTACTCGATATTAGAAATATCTATTGTAGAAGATGGAAAATGAGCTAGTTATTCAGTAGTAGTGAGTTAATAGATGAGACTAAAAGCGAGATACAGATTTTCGATAATAAGAACATATTGTACAAAACTACAAATCTTATTTTGAAAAATGTATACTCTCTCATTGCCATGTTCATCTATTTGAGTGCATTTTCGATATCAACAACGACACTTCTAGATTCTTTAAAGTAGAATACTTTTATACTACTATTAAGAAGCTTGAATGTTATCTGGGATATATATATATATATATATATATATATATATATATATTCACCAAGGTTGGGAAAGTTACTTTGTAAAAGTAACTAGTTACAGTTATAGTTTTTGTCTCTCAAAAAAGTAACTAGTTACCGTTACAAGTTACTGACTCTGAAAAGTAACATGTTACAGTTACAGTTACTTAAAAAGTAACGCATTGTTATTTTTCAGTTACTTTTAATAGAGCAACATTAGCATTATAAGAAAAAGATTTACATTTACATATTATATAATTTTATTTAAAAAAGAAAAGTAATGCGCGTTTTAATTTAAATATAAACATTTAAATATTTTGCATAATTACAATCAACATTATGATTAGGTGATTGAACGAAAATTTTGCATAATTTTGATCCATATATAAAAGTGACGATTTGATATATATAAAGTAACTG
>NW_012086288.1:0-820 GCF_000956235.1 Wasmannia auropunctata
CAGCCACCATGTGGAAAGGATAGAAAATAAGCAAGATAAAATAAACAGTGATGGAAATAGATTTCTATGTACATGCCTACACTTATGACATTTATACATATATATGTATCTATTTCATTATAATTAGCGATATACATATATCTCAAGAAAACATACAAACGTACTTTACTTGATATCTGTCTGTCACAAATACATTACGATATATACTAGACTGGTATAAAATTTTTAAAAAATTGCGTGTCTGGAAAGTTTTTTGCGTATATAATAGGAGTATGTTGCGTGTATCTATTTTATTGTTTAAATCATTTCAGCGAGGGTCGCCTTTCCACTGAACGATTTTTTGATTCCTCCGAATCGACGGACTATATCACAGTTTATGACGTATTATATTTAGAATATCATTTAAAAAGGTTTAACTGATAGTCGGGCTTGATTGAACAATGAGAAGTATATTCGATCCCTCGCTGCTCGTAGTAAAGAGAACATTCTAGTATTCTAAAACAAATCAGGATTAGAAACGGATAAAATTACAATATATAAAATTACAATAAAGATTTGCAAATTTAAATGGTGCATAAGAAATTGCGCACTTTAAGTTTTATTCGAAAGTCTGATGAAAAAATTACATAGACGTTTAACCTTTTCGTAAGGTAATTGGACCCAATATGGTCCTATACACAAAATGGTCAGCCAGCTGTTTGTAAGTAATTACACAAAAAATTTAATAAATAGCAATAGTAGAGCATGCAAGTGATCCGTGTGACTCGTGCGTCATTTAACAGATCATCTAATATTCTAATTCATTCTGTTCGTGTCAATA
>NW_012086289.1:0-971 GCF_000956235.1 Wasmannia auropunctata
AATGCAATGACATAGCCGCTTACACGAAGTAAGCGCAGCGAGACAACCAATCAGCATCGCGGAAAAGCGACAACAAATAATTTCGAGAAATGCGAGTTATCGACTTTACATGTATTTTTTTAAATAGGAGGATGTTAAGGTTTAGCCTTTTGTAATATCGGGATCTCGGATTTTGATGGAATGAAAAAACATACACTTATTTTGTCCTTAACAGGCCTTTTAAATGCATGTCTCTTGACTTACAGATTGCGAGCTACACGAGTGAGATTATTCGAACAGTTAGAGAGTAGAGGGAGTGGAAAAAACCACAAAGTATATATAAAATAAAGAACTGATCAAAGTAGATCACAAATCAGGGACGCCATCTACCTATCCCTAGCAGGCAAATTGCCCTCTCAACAATATATGTATAATAAAAGTATTTAAATAAAACAATTTAAAAATTAATATTTTAAAAAATATCTTATATTTTATGTCAAAATTTATGTAAATATAAGTACGAGATAGGTTATAATATATCTTTTTCTATTAAATTGTAATAAATAGTTACAAAATCCTGCAGACCATCCAGGTCAATATTTTATGTATGAGATTTTATATTTATATTGTATGAGAAAAATATTTGATATTTTATACAAACAAGTCAAAATAAAATAAAAATCATCCCGTAAATTATTTAATCATAATATATTATTTTTACATTTTTATGGGATACTGACAAAAATAGGCTTAAGTATATCATATTTCCCTGATTTTAACGAATTTTGAAATTGTACAATAATATAAGGATATACAGTCGAACCTCGATAACTCGAATCTCAAGGAACCAGAAAAACTGTTCGAGTTATAGAGTTTTCGACTTATCGAAATTCAAGTAAAAGAGGATTAACATATGAAAATTCGACTTATAGAGGTGAACTTCGACTTGTAGAGGTCTGGCTAATTTAAATTCGAGAGATCGGAAGAGCACA
>NW_012086290.1:0-421 GCF_000956235.1 Wasmannia auropunctata
ACGTGTGCTCTTCCGATCTCTAGACTAACACGATGCTCGTATAATAATGTGTAAAATTCTACAATCGTTTATACAAATTCGCATTTTTCCGGTTATGCAAATCGGCAACAAACATTCGAGAGGTGTGTTATCTCCACCTTATTATTATTGAAATTTCTGTATAATTGGATCTCAAGCCGCTGTGAGATGTAAAGATCACTTTTCTCAAAGTTAAATTTTTATCAAAGATAGAGTAAAAGTAATTAGTATTATCTCAGCAGCACTATCTCCCTTACACTGAAACATTCCGGCGATTTTCAATGCAATGCCACGCAGGCTGTCTTTAAATTAATGATATATGAAATTATAGAAATTTAATAAAATTTTAGTAAAAATGTTCTGATAAAATTTTGTTTAATTTATATTCCGAAATTTATGAACA
>NW_012086291.1:0-1390 GCF_000956235.1 Wasmannia auropunctata
TTCATAATTTTGAACAACATTCAAAAGGTTTTAGCCATTGTTTGAACACCTTGGATAATGCTAATGCTGGAGGTACTATAATTTTCAACCTTCATAATTCGAGATTTACTGAACTAAGAAATATTTTTTCTAAGTGTTTTGAAAAGTTCTTGACACCAGCTATTAGATTCTGGAATCAAAAATAGGGTGTTCCATTAAAAAAAATTAATGTAACTTTATCTGACCTTGGCGACGCCGCCCAAGCTCAAACCGATAAGATCAATAAATAGATTTTTTTAAGCCCTACACTTAACGTTTATTTGAAATATTTTTCTATAAAACCAATACTTTCTGAAATAATTAGCCGTTCCGAAATGTTTGCCCTTCGCTGTATATTCCTTATACTTTCTTCATAATATTATATATTCAAAGGTATAACTATTATATATTTGTTTTAATATTTAATTTCAAATTTTTTTTAGATTAGAAGAACGGAATAAAGAATTAAAGAGTTATTTAGAAGATATGGATTATTTCATTAAAACTCTACAAGAAGAAAAATCACAAGAAATATCAAATTTAAAATCACACATTGCTTCCTATATTATCAGAATAAAAGAATATAAGCATCAATTAATTACACTCGAAAAAGCAAGGATTAATGATAAATCCACACACACTGCAATAAGTATAAACATTGACAAAAAATATAAAAACACGCGACTCATGCTCACTTCACAAATTAAATTTCTAAGTAAGTATTTCTAAGTATTTAATCATCATATCAATTTATGCTATTTTTATATAAATGAAAATTTAATATTTTGATTATATAAACTTAATCAAATTTATAATTCGAAAATTAACCATACTTAACATTCGTTAAGGTTTGTTAAAAAATCAAATTAAAAGATTTATCCGTTATTAATAAATTTTACTAAAAAAAGTATATACAGTGAGGGGAAAAGTTCCGGAACGATTAATTATTTCAGAAAGTATTAGTTTTATGGAAAAATATTCCAAACAAAAATTCTAAGATCTAAGAAAATCTATTAGCTGATGATATTTATTTGAGCTTTGGTTGTAAAGCACGGTTATAAGATCAACATAAAAATGTTAAACTTGGAAACCCCTTTTCAAAATACTATGATGAAATTATTTTTCATTAAGTACTTTTCGAGTTATAAGACTTGAAAAATAATACCGACATTTGGAGTAAAAAAATGCTACGGGAGTAACAAACTATGGGATCCTTATCTTTGCTGTGACACGCACGCACGCACGCACGCAGGCACACACACACACACACACGCACGCACGCACGCACGCACGCACGCACGCACGCACGCACGCACGCACGCACGCACGCACGCACGCACGCACGCACGCACGCACGCACGCACGACGTAAT
>NW_012086291.1:2429-3410 GCF_000956235.1 Wasmannia auropunctata
TGTCTATGCGGCACATTAATAGTAATATTTAGTATAATAGTAAGTAATTTTCTAAGAACACTTTAGAAGAAAATTTATATTGTTGGTCTTATATTATATTTTAATAAATTATATAAATTACTAGTAGTTTACTAATACTTTATTAATTTAAAAATATATTTATTTATATTTTAGCAATGTAATTAATAAACAAAATGTATACATTAGACTGATATTTAAATTTACATGTTTTTCAGCTTAATAAATTTCAACTCGAGGATGGATCCACTGCACACATTTTGATACGTAATATACTAAAAAAAGCTATAACAAATACCTTGGCTCAAAATTTGAGCTGGCCTGGGAAGAAAGGAAAACGAAGCTTCCAAGACATACGTTTCTCACAAATAATTACACGTGAGTATTTTTATTTTTAATATACATTTCAGTTGAATTAATTAAAATAAAAGATTTATCGAAACATTTTATTGTATTTATATTGAAACGTTTTGAATAATTTTTTGTGTTATACAGAAGCTGTTCGTAAAACATATGGACATGTGACAGATAATGACATTGGAGAATTAATTTCAAAGTGGTTTGCCCAAGCCACTTTAAGGATTCAGAGAACCAAGTACGTATTTATACACAATTTTAATTTATATATGTAGGTATATATATACAGGGTGGACCATTTTAATCCATCCAGTCGAATATCTCGAAAATCAAGCCCGGGAGAGAAAAATTTTTCAGACAAAAGTTGTTTGGTTTCAAAGGGACCATAAGATGGTACCATTGGTTTGACCTTGAAGAATTATTTGAAAGTCACGTGAAAGTCACCTCATTTTTTTAAATGGCATCCCCTATTTTTTATTACATATTCTTGTAGCTGATCTCGAGAGCTTTCCAAAACACTAAATCAAATGTTTCTTCATTGAATACTTTTCGAGTTATAAAGCTCCAAAGTTGCAACTTCGGTCAGCTACAAGAATATGTAATAAA
>NW_012086292.1:0-613 GCF_000956235.1 Wasmannia auropunctata
GAGAGGGAAAATATTTTATTAGTCTAATTGAAATAATTTCCTTTGAAGAATTTTGGCTTTTCAAACAAAGTTTGTCCAACTTTAACCGAATCTTTTAATAATATTTTATTCAAATTTATTAATGTGGTAATCTTTAGCGATGCTCAGTCAGATACACTTTCTTTATCGTCTTTCTTTGCGAACCTTTCTGGCGTGGTTCTTCATTGCCCACCGAAATGTTATATCGCGAATTGCAGGCAGGAGACAATTTGTCCCTTCTGCATTTCGTAAACTTGTTCCCCCGCGGTGCAATACGCGCCTCACCCCACCTTTCAACCTCTCGATTTTACTTCTCCCTCTCTCTCTTTCTCTCTCTCGGTTTCTCTCGCTCTTTCTCTCGTTCCATCGCGCCGATCTCCCTCTTTCTCTCCCTTCCTCTTTCTATCTGGTTATCCTGTGGAGCGTGCACGATATCCATTTCGTGCGGATATCCCGTGGCGGATTCCAGGCACGAAAGCCGCCACCATCCCGCGGGAGTACGTCGGGGAAACGCGAAACGTCAAACGGGTTCGCCCTCTCCTTCCTTCCCCTCTCTTCTTCTACATCTGCCTATCCGACCTCTCTGTCTCTCTTT
>NW_012086293.1:0-2457 GCF_000956235.1 Wasmannia auropunctata
TTTATATTTTGATAAATGTGTATAATGTTTCGCGATAACTGGAGCAGTATTAAATAAGAGATATTTACCCATAATACAAATAATAATACAACTGATCAGCAGTTGCATGAGCAAAACAAAACTTATTACATCTACCAGAAATTCCGCATGCTTCATTAGATAACGATGTCTTGATATTAATACTGACAAATTTTTAATAATGACTTTGTTTTTTACACCATAATTGGTAAATTCGATTTTTAGGAGTTCCATTTGTCCACAAATATGGAGAAGAATTGCAAGAAAAAGTACACCATTACCTTGATAAATAAATTTTAATTTTACGTTACATTAAAATAATTTACATTAAACGTTTTAATAAAGAAGCGATCAGACAGAATCTGCTGCTGAAATAATTAAAAAAAAAGAAACAAAATATTATCTTATCGCAATCAAAATAGCTATTGTAAGACGTGTATATGAAAATAAAAAATGTATTAATAAACAAATGTTTAATATATAATGCCGATAAAAATAAATGTTTAATTAAACATTATGCATGCCTAGTTTATATGCTAGTTATATGCTAATAATCAAGATGTTGAAAGACAAAATCTAAAAATTACAAAATTTAGTTTTGAATTGTAATAAAAACAAAATGTTTAAAGCTAACTAATTATAAGTACATAAGTTTCTTATTAGTATTAATGATCATGTTATTACTAACATTGCCGTTGCAATTGAGCGTCAATATAATGTATTGTACTATATCGATCACGAAATATAAACTCGTAGAGAGATGATAATTTCCTAAAGTCCATGTTAAGGGCACAGGTAAGTCCTCTGCTGGATTCTTAATGGATGTATTGCTATTAACTTGGATGTCCTCACCACCGCCTGCTATTAATACAGCTGCCAGAAAGAAAATTGGTGCCATATAAGCGAAAGATAAGAGTGTAGCACATCATCCTTGCCATGAATGCGTGATGTCGCACAATCTTGCGCATGTTCTCATTGTCGATCGCAAGATAGTCTTTCACAGCAGAAGAGAAATTGCGAATCATATTGTCGGCATACAAGCGAAAGGCTAAAATTTTTATTACAAAAAGGATGATGCACATCATAAGCAAAAGACCATCAATTTTTGTATACACATCGCCGCCACCGAAACTAATTTCGAAGAAAATTATGATTATCTACGCGGTCTACATAGACAGAAGAACGTTTATTACAGGGCTTGTTTTTCTCGTTTTTATTGTGTACTAATTTCAAATTGAACTGTCTAACTTGATACGTCGAAGTACAAGTTGCAGAGAAATTTTTATCGGAATATGATGTAAATGTGAAGAGAGAACGTACCAAACTGACGGATACGAAAGAACGGATAAAGGCAAATGCGTTATATTCTTGCAAGGGCCAAACGCCTAATGGCAGAGTTAAGAATTCGAAAAGAGTCACAGCGTATGCCACATCATCATTCGATGACATTATTGCAGTTAAGCAGAACTGCACGTTACACGGTAACTCAATAATATCAGCCTTTGTCCACGAGTCGATCCTTAGCGACATTCACTTTCGCTTTCGATGAAACTAACAGTAAGACAACTGAGTAGCACTTGCATGAGCAAAATAAAACTTATTACTTCGGTCAGAAGTTCCGCATGCTCCATTAGATAACGATGTCTTAATGCCAGTATTGAAAAATCTTTATTTAAGTTTTTGCTTTCCATATCGTATTTAGTAAACTCGATTTTATTGGAATTGCGCAATTTTAACGTTTAGTAAAGCAGCTTGTTATTTTCCAGGACAAAACTTATTTTATAAAATGAAGGATAATTTTTTATGGAAGTCGAGTGGGGCAAAAATCGAATTGAAAAAAAGGATATTTTATGTTCAGTTTACATTTTCTGTCACTTATCGTGCTGAAATATCTCTTATTCCGATACCATCATTTAATAAAGAATACGACTAGTTTAAAATGTAGTGCGTCAAACAACACGTCGATATCAACAATTGAACCTATTCGTCACTTATCAGATAGTCAAATTTATTAAAGGGAGATTTTGCGAAACGTTTTTTGTATAACAGAATGTGCTACACACTGACGAAACTAAAAATAAAAATAAGTCGAATGTAAGGGCAAAGTGATAGAAGCATTAAAAACATCGAAGGTCGAAGAAAAGTCAACTGAAACAACGAAAAAGAAGCGTTTCACGAAATGAACATCTCTTTTCATTTTGCTGTTTTAAATTTACGCTCTTTATAGAAGTTTTATTTACATTTCTATCAGTCTCTTTTTACATTCAACTAAAGTTCTGATCTTTATTTTCGTTACGATAGCACAGAATATGATGACAGATTGGCATAAATCAAATAGTATATTTATTATTTTGTAATTATTTAAATGACTTCTTTCATTTAAACTGTTATATATGAAATAACTAATATTTGATTATATTGTAAGTAATCTGTCAGATT
>NW_012086294.1:0-467 GCF_000956235.1 Wasmannia auropunctata
AGTTCAGACGTGTGCTCTTCCGATCTTTTTCAGAAGTGCTGAGAAAGTCTATATCTTTCTAGAATTCTATGTAAATTCTGAAATAGAGATTTTTTATTCTATAATTTTCGGAAAAAAATAGAAATCTGAAAAAGTTTAAGGTTTTTTTTCAGAAATGTTTTGTAAATTTAAAATATAAAATATTCTTTCTTAAAAATGTTATGAAATATTTAACGAAAATTTTTTTTAGCAGAGCTTTTTTCATTAATAAGACATTAATATATTCAAAGATAGCAAAGAAAAAATAATCAAATAGATATAACATATGGTTTAATTTGCACAATTTCAATTGACAACGTTGTAAAAAAAAATGATCTAAAAATGAATAACTGAAATAAAAATCAATAAACATTAAAATAGTCTTTTAAATTAAATATCTAATCCTGTAAAGTTAACAACATGCTAAGATTTATTTTTAAATTTTAAAG
>NW_012086295.1:0-470 GCF_000956235.1 Wasmannia auropunctata
ATTTTCCTAACTTTCCTCTCTTTATTAAAAGTGATAAAATTAAACTTTATATTTCTTAAACTTCAAAGATTTCGTTAAGTTTTCAAACTTATTTTGAATGCATATTTCACTAGTATAATATTTGTGAATATTAAGATATGTAATTTAACAGCGCTATCTAATTTTACATTATTCATTGTATAACGTCTAAGAATTTCAAATTAACAATACTGTACGAAACGAAAAAAATAAATTTACGTGTGTGATAGCAGGTCGTGTGTATACACTCTTCTCTGTCAGAAATGTTTCAAGGTTTCATGGAAGATGTTTTGGCTACTGTATTGCATCCTTACTTAAACTTATTCTTATATCCTGTGTACAAAATTAAAGAACAACCATCTAAAAATGGCTCAGTGTGATATCAGTGTTATAAGAGTGAAAAAAAGTGGAATAAAAACTCGCGATTGTCGTATGCCGTCTTCTGCTTGAAA
>NW_012086296.1:0-473 GCF_000956235.1 Wasmannia auropunctata
GCAATATCGGGCTCAAAACATAGCGGAAGCAAATAAAAGAGCGATACAATCTGCGTTCTCCTGCCCCTCCGGGCCATGGTCCGGAACTCTATCGATATCCATGTTGTTCTCTCTCTCTGGCATCCTGCCAATTCGGTGAGATGACACAAATACAAAGTGTAGTCATTTAACCACCGATTTTCACTTGCAAATTCTAATGTAAAGAACTTTTACGTTCTTATACAAAAAATGGTCGCGCAACAAATTGACACGCAATAGATAAACTTGCAATGCAAATATATGCTTATTATCTCAAACGGGGAGCACGCAAGATCTGCGTCACGCTTCCGCGGTCGAGTCCGCTGATCTTTGTGACGAATTGCAAAAAGACATCACAACATATTATAAAAAATAATATAAGTCTAAGTTTTTAAAAATATTTTTGTTCTAAATATCGATTATTCGATTCTTTTTTTGCAATAATCGATACTTAA
>NW_012086297.1:0-541 GCF_000956235.1 Wasmannia auropunctata
AATAACAAATTATTTTGTGTCATTGTAGTATGTTTTGTAATGTTTATAGTTGAACTAAATCGGACTAAACATTTTCAAGTAAGATGAAGCAAATTTTGTGTTTTTCAACAAATTTTGTTCTCAGTGCACAATTTAGATGTTGAATTAGTTTAGATTTTGTTTCGAGTACGATTTTCCAAGCTTTATCCCTGTTTTTCTCTTTTGGCGAAAAGAAGTTTCGTTAAATCTAAGAGTTAGGTTATTTCGAAGCGACTATATAAGTGTGACTCAGAACGCTCGTTCCATCGAACGATTATCCGTCCGCTCTACGGACTTGGCAATGGTCGCGACTTCGTCGAAGGAATATAGGAGGTCCTGAGGCACATAATGTCCTCTATGCTAATGCATAGTTGTACATTCCGCGCTGGAGGCAATGCTAATATCGCGACTATATATACGGTACGACACGTTCGCCGATATTCCGATGTTAAGTCACGTCATGGGGATTATATCGGCTTTGCTCTAAGAGCTACGGGGAGAGAGAAGGAGAGAGAGAGAGAGA
>NW_012086298.1:0-488 GCF_000956235.1 Wasmannia auropunctata
ACGCGTACCGATACCTGTGCTCCACGTACAGTCAATAAAACCCCTCTGATTTCCGAATCGGGTCACACGGATATTTAGTCGATCCTCTCGCGTGTAAGCTCCCGAAATAGGGAAAGACACGGGGGCACTCAGCGGCGCGACAATAAGAGGGGGAGGGGGGGAGTCCCGTTCGCGTCGCGCTCGATGATTTCGGGGATCGTCGACGATTTGCTCGACGGGCCTACGTGCCCATGCGGTGTGCGGCCTCATAGGTATGCACGCTACGGGGTGGCGCGTCGTATCGATGCAACGCGGCACGGTTTTTCACCCCCGTGAAACCCTGCCTTCCGCGGCACGACCCTGTTGTGGTCGACGCAGCTGTCCTGTGTCCAGATGTCCGGTTTTCGGGTACGGGACGGACTGTGCTCGCCTCACTGTGAGAAAACCAATCCGAGGTTGGGCCCCTTCTCCTTCCTTTTTCGTATGCCGTCTTCTGCTTGACACAAACA
>NW_012086299.1:0-499 GCF_000956235.1 Wasmannia auropunctata
CTTCAAAACGCGCTAAGGAACAATGTCTTGCAATTCCTGGAAGCCGAGATATTGGTTTCTGAAAATCGACAAAATTTGCAGTTTTTAAAGTGCTCCCCTAATTTTTTTGCGTAGTATACTTATATACATTATACTTACTTTACAAAACATTCAATAACAAATTTAAAATTCTAAAAATCTAATTATATATTATATAATAAATGTATAAATATTTATTTGTAAGATATTTATTATAGACAAAAAACCAAAGAATACAGAAAATACGTAAACGTATAATTTTAATTTTTTATACAAATTAATTTTATTTGCAACTTACGACAATAAGTGATAACATTTTTATATTATACCTATAGCAACAATAGTACATTTAGTAACAATATGATTTAATTATTTTCTTTAAATAGTATAAGGTAAAATATTTCTCTTTTGATTTTATATATTTTGCAATTTCTATTAAATGACATCTTCGTATTTCTACATTATATTTCTAGTGTTTTCA
>NW_012086300.1:0-627 GCF_000956235.1 Wasmannia auropunctata
ATAAATAATATTTATATTTTACTAAAATATGTACATATATTATCTATAGAAAAAGTAATTTACTCAAAATTTTATTTATAAACTGTGCCATAATAAAAAATGGTTTGCATTTTCTCTTTTATAAAATAATCTATATTTTAATATCATATTCTATAGAATAGAAAGTGATTAATGTAACGTATCTCATTAAGGAATATTTTCACAAGTTAATTGTTAAACTTGTGCGTAAATATTTTCTTACTTTTGTGAAATTTTATAAATATAACACAATTATAAAATTACACAAATTATGAATTAATTTTAACAATTTTGTAAGAGATTTTGGGAATTACATATTAAAACTATAACTGAAAAATGTAGAACTAATAGAACGTCTTACCTTTTGTAAAGTTTGCACGATGTTTATATGCCTGTTTAAGTCTTATAAGACTTATTTATAGACAAAATAAGAATATAATATTGGCTACGAGACAGAGCTGGCTATAAGATAAGTTATCTTACCTAAGTAACTTACAATTAGAGCATTAAATATCCAGCTCTGGCTCATAGCCCATATTTTATTCTTATTTTGTCATTTTATTGAGTCTATATTTATTTTTATAAGACATACAATTCACAAAAAAAATT
>NW_012086301.1:0-593 GCF_000956235.1 Wasmannia auropunctata
ATACGATAACAATTACATAATTGCTTCAGAATACATCTGATATAAAAAGATTTCGCGCGATTATGTAATAAGCAATTTTGAAGAGTCTATCATATAAATTCTGTCATAAAATGCAAATCTAATAAGTTTTCTAAAACATAAAAGATAAGAAATTAACAATATATGATAATTGATGTATGTATCAATTATATAAAAATATCTTCTAATATATTATATACAAATTATAAATATATTTATAAAGAAAATCTTATAAACAATATTGTATCTTTGTTGAAATAGGGAACAAGTACAAATTTTAATTTTTGCTTCCCCTCTTTCTCTCTTTCTTTATCTCTCTTCTGACATATAATTTAAATGTCTAACAGCAAACGTATCTATTTATATTAGTATTGATTGCCATGCGTCTGTCTTATAAACGCATTCCATTGTGTATGTACAAGATAAATCATTACTGGAATGCACAGATTTCTATACTACACTAGATCCTTAACTTACGTGGTGGAGGTAAGACAAATTGAAGGATACCACCATTTATGACACGGAAAAATTGTGCCAACTTCATATTGCATTCTTTTATGACATATGAAATAAAT
>NW_012086302.1:0-526 GCF_000956235.1 Wasmannia auropunctata
CGTGTGCTCTTCCGATCTTTAAATTTTCCTATGTGCATACATTGTTATTAAAACAAAGAAAATTATATTTACAAGATCTTTTAGAAATAAACATCAGCAGTTTTGTAGATTATTTCACAAAAAAATAAAATATAATCTAAAAATTTCATTAAGAAATCACTTCGTCTCAAGGCATTTTGTCAACAACATTATTAAGTAAAAGGTGTGACCGTTTTACATCGAGATCAATTTATGTACATGAAATACCGTCGTAAAAGCCGTCGTACTAGCTGTAGAAAGATCGCTTGTCCGAGCTCGTCCCTTACACGTGTCTTTTTGTACACCCACGCCCGTCGTCGGTTTTTAGATAAGGACGGGCAACGTTCGACCGCGACTGGAACCATTTTCGTTTAACGACGTCATGTTCGGCATTGATAGGTTTGCCGAGGGCCCATCGCGCGGTCAGGGACAAGTGTGGACTTCTCTTATCTCGTAAATTCTGAATGTTTTCGAAATGTATACGCGTATCACTATCGGCACAGTCGTA
>NW_012086303.1:0-538 GCF_000956235.1 Wasmannia auropunctata
CGCGATTTACGTGTATTTCGAAAATGCTGCCGTAAGAAGTGGATGGTTAAACTTTTCGTCTGCTCACAAGAAAGACCGGGGAAGAGAAACCTCGGTTTGAGGGCCGAGACAGAGTCTCTAGGAGCTAAAACGATCTTAAATGGACACCCTGCGCGAAAGTTTTCGTATTGAAAGACGGCTTCCACGATCTGTCGTCCCCTAAGACGGGATTATACATTTAAAAAGTATGCAAATTCTAGTACAAGCACTCTCCCTACTTACGAACTTCCGTTTCACAAACTTTCGCGAAGAAAATTATAATTCGTCAATGCCAGGCGCTAGCGGCACGGGCGGTCGCTCACACGAGAGAAGATGTAGAATAATTTAATTTTACAATAGAATAGTGCTCGCTTTTCTAATTCCCTGTATGTGTGTAAGCGTGTGCGTTTTTCATCTAAATAGAATAGTTAATTCGAGTTATGAAAGACCTCGACTTAAAACAGGCGTGTCCTAAAATCGTGAAACTGAATTTATCTCCGAAAAAAAAACGTTTATCCTA
>NW_012086304.1:0-551 GCF_000956235.1 Wasmannia auropunctata
GGGCGGTGGCGTTCGCCGCGGCCTGCCGCGCCTGCTGCAAGGGCGACGGATCTATGGGGGTCGGCGGTGGGCTGGATGGGGGCAGGGACGGGAGGTCCTCACTGGCTTTCCTCTCAATGATAGACGGCGTCGCGACTGGCTGGACTCGGTAGACGGGGATCTCTACCGGGTCCGCTACGGAGTGACCGCCGGCTGACTGACTGACCTCGACTGCTTTTTTCTCGGCCTCGACTTTTTCGATCGCCTCCTCTTTCTTATCCTCGACGGACGGGACGGGAGTGGGGGCGGAGGGAGTGGGTTCCTTCTTTTCTTCGACCGGACTAGCGGCCACGGCTGCTGGCGACGCTGCTACGACAGCCTCTTCCTTCGGCTCGGCTGTGGCTGCTGCTGCCGGCGCGGCTACCTGCTCGTCCGCCGATGGACTGCTCGCTGCCGACTTCTCCTCCACTGGACTGCTCGCGGAGGCCGTTGCATTCTCTGCGTCTTCGCCACCCTGAGACAATCGAGAGAACACAACACCTTAGATATTTCGTATGCCGTCTTCTGCTGGA
>NW_012086305.1:0-552 GCF_000956235.1 Wasmannia auropunctata
AGCATTTTGAAAATTTTCAAAATGTGTCTTATTAGCAAATAATGGCCTTGGGACTACGAGCTAAGCTTAAAAAACAAAGCTTAAAAAAATATATTTTATACGTCGACGCATAAAATTCCATGTTTCTGAAAGTCTCCAACGTTTCCACGAACACAAGTCTTCGGTCTTCGGAAAATTCACGATATTTTTCCAGTCGTAGCGTTTCACGATTCTTCGAGCTCTCTCATTATTGCACTCGAAAGTTTTTAACGGGTATCGCCAAAGTGAAGAGACGAACCTGCGACTGGCGTCATAAATTCATCCCCGCGTACTTCCTACCGCGTAGTGAACGGAAAAAATACATGTAAACACACACATATACACATACATGCATATAGATGCTCACCACACCGTGCTTTCGTAGGGTTGAACGTGGCCGATTTCTTCCGGCTAAGTGGATTTCGGAATTCTGTTTTTATTATCAGCGATCGTTTATTATACTATCTCTGAAAGTTTATTTTCGACAAATAACAAATTTATTTAGTATTTTCTCAGATCGGAAGAGCACACGTC
>NW_012086306.1:0-560 GCF_000956235.1 Wasmannia auropunctata
AAGAAGACTAAGATCAGTGTCACTGATCAACTTAATGCTTCTTCACGTTAAGGTAGTTCAAAGACCAAGTTGTTTGCTTGGAACGCCGAATCCTACATTCCACTAAATTTATCGGTGATTCGTTCGCCGAGAAACGGCTCGTTTTCATCGTCAGCGCCATTAATAATCGTTTGCCGGATCTTTCGTTGCGGGAGGAAGAGTGGTACGCACCGGTCTAACATACGACGTTAGTTCTTCAATTTACGACTAGCGGGTTATGCTATCCCGCACCGACTGAAACGTATTGTAGTCATTAAGCGCCGATCGATTAAGCACCGTCGCATGCGGATGTTTGTATATCCTGCACGTAGATGCATGCTCGTGTCTGATTTATCAACGGACTCGCGGCGCCCTCGTCTGAAAATTAACTGCCGGGTTGCAGCAGGATGAAAGTGGGGTACGGTAATGTATAGATATATACATATGCATATACATATATATATATATATATATATATATATATATATGTATATATATAGGTACATATAAATATATGTATATATCTCTACACACTACACACT
>NW_012086307.1:0-569 GCF_000956235.1 Wasmannia auropunctata
TCAAGCAGAAGACGGCATACGAATTGCAGTTCCTTACCGCATTAATCGCGTTTATGCGCTGTCGGAGAATGTTTCCATTTGTACTTTTTATCACATAAATCGCAGATATATTTGTCGCATCGTCGTCACGAGACCTCTTACGTTAGATGTTACCTGAAAAGCAAATACGTCATTAGAATATATTCTCAGTTACTGTAGCCTCGAGATTTGTTTTTTTTTTCTTTAATTTAGTCGCGTGACATTTAAATTCATTAGTTCTTCGAGAAGAAGAAATTATTTGATTATCTATAATAAATTTTACCAGCGTTAAACCAATTGGGTTTTTTTCTATAAGAGCAAATCAGAATTTAGTTTCGCTTAATTCGTCCAGTAAAAAAAAATTCAGCGTGTATTTCACTTATACATACATTTTTATTGCATATTATATCGTTTCTTATATATATTCCGAAAAATGAAATAATAAGTGTATTTTATAAAATGCAAAGAAAATTTATATTTTACACGATCTTCCCAGAGTACTAAACATTTTTATTTCGCGATACATACATTATTTTTAGAATAAATGTAAA
>NW_012086308.1:0-575 GCF_000956235.1 Wasmannia auropunctata
GACGTGTGCTCTTCCGACAGTTACTTTATGTTGATAAGGCCGGAAACTTTTCAAATGACCCTCGTATTAAATATAACTTGATCAAATTTGGAATTGTAATATTTCTGCTTATAAAGTTAAAATGTAAAATCAATATTAATAAAATTAATATGTAAAACAACAATGAACAACAAAATGAAGATACATTTATTATGTAATAGGAACTTAGCTCTTGATTAAGCTTATTAGGAACTTGATTAGCTCAGGCGTTACTGAGATAACTAGAAATATTCTCAATTAAATGGATCATGAATAGACATGATCCATTGTATAGATTATGATTCGAATGTTTATTACGCGTAATTTGGCATGAGACGTAATTTTGTCAATGAAAATAACGAGAAAGTGATTTAAATCCTTCTGTCAGTGCATTGAATACTCGGGCATTTTGAATTAAACGTTAAAATTTCGCGCAAATTTTGTTATAATTTCTTTTAATTTTTTTTTACAAATATGAAAGGTGGAAGCAATGTTCAGAGATTTTCCATTCTAATTGAAAAAAAAACTCTTTGATAAAATACAAAATGCTTTATTTA
>NW_012086309.1:0-744 GCF_000956235.1 Wasmannia auropunctata
TTTAAGGATACGTTTATATGTTGTTGAATAATTTTTTAACTTACATTCTCTCTCTGCCACTGTTAGTGGTTTTTTCCCAGGTAAAAATTTCTAAGAATTTTTCTTAAAAATACTAATTTCTAAATTAATTATTGTTATTTAAAAGCTACTATCTCTTTGTACTGCTTCTATCTCTTTGTACTATTTGTAAATTGTAAGTAATTTAATGCATGGAGTTTCATTATCCTAATAAGGTGAAAGAAACATTGGATTCTTGTCATTTAATTTCAATTCGCCTCAATTCTCTGTATCATTTTCACCCTGCGTGTGGCGTACTTTTACTTCGTAGACGTTAAGTAAGTACAACGATAGTCCTCTTCCTGTTCCCGTAAAAAGGAAAGATTTATTGCAACGAGCAGATTTATCGTAACATTCTACGATTACGTCGAAATTTTCTTTCGAAAGATAAAGCGCTCGTAAACCTTCCACGAGGTGCATACGCCACGAGCGTTCGGTGCCACGACATCGCGGGAAAGCGTCCTGGAATTCCTGTATGCGGCGAAGCCGCGACGTTATCGCCCCGCCGCGGCGCTGTAAGCCCTGGGGAAGGAATTATTCCGCTTCGTGAAATGCCGCGATTTAGCCTCGCAAACACGTATGCCGGTCGCGTGTATCGCCGCCGGTAATCGCACGTTAGACACACTCGCGAGTCGGCTAATCCGACATTTTTAACCAATACAAGCCGGTCTCTCTCTTTCTCTCTCT
>NW_012086310.1:0-641 GCF_000956235.1 Wasmannia auropunctata
GACGTGTGCTCTTCCGATCTTAAATGTAGATCACATTAAAATTAATTATATAATTATATAATTATTATTTACAATTAATTAGTCGTGCTATCGGAATTAGAAAAAAAACTAAATTTGTATTTTTTTAATAAAATAAAACACGTTTTTTTTAATTAAAAAACGGTTTTTATATCTCTACGATAATTAAAACCATCAAAACCTATACGCGATTAACTGTAAAACCATTAATGTTGTGCCAAATTCATGTTTATTAAATACGCAATTTTTCTATTACGATATCTCGTTCATTGCGCTTAGTCTCGGAAGTACTCATATTGTATTTGGAAAGGCTTTCGCAGGTAGTATGACACGACCCTCGCATGTCCTATCTTATTTATGCAACAAGTTAAAAAGCGACGTTACGTGTAGATTGATTCGATACGGTTTGCACGAAGACTACTTATCTGTAATTATATTAATTGATCGTAATGTATGATTTATAGCGCACGTGCATTACGCGTCCCGATACGTACGACATTTTGCATATGCCCGCGAAAGGCTAAGCCAAAATGCAATATTTCGTCTATTCATTGTAATAGACATGCGAATGCTATTGTGGTAATGATTATTACGAATCTCGCGTGATTACGAATAACGAGTGA
>NW_012086311.1:0-840 GCF_000956235.1 Wasmannia auropunctata
ATATATATATATATATAGATACTCACTGATCTCGAGCTGTCGTTGTATTCTCCCCTTACACCGCTCCCTGTAATCGGTCTGTGTCCGATTGTACTCCGTCATCACCTCGACAAACTTCCTGGACAACGTCGAGTGTTGGGTTTTGCGTATCCTCAGATCCGCTGACGATTTGTTCGTATGTTCCTCTTGCTCGATGTTCTGCTCTATCACTAAAGCACAGAAAACAAGGACTCGGACATTGTAATGCGAAATGTATTCTTGAGAATTGCTCGCGAGGAATCGATCAATTTAATGTGCATGACACCGCGTCACGCGGACACGACATTCAAACTGGTAATAACTTACCCTTTAATTTAGCCCTCACTTTGTTAGCGGTTTTCTTGATGTCAGACATCAGATCTTCAAGTTCCAGTTTCACTTCTGAAATCGAGAAAACGAAAAAAAGTTATTCACGTGTCACGGATCTCGAGTTCGGAGACCTATTATTCTCTAATGCGCTAAAGTAGATAAAGGTTTTATTTAGAATCTGGAACAAGTCGCAAATGTCATTTCGAAAATTCGTGAATAGTGGGACAAAACTGTATGTAACTGTATGCAACTGTATTGCAACGTGTCTCTTATTGAACAAATCACTTTAGCAGACAATAATATAAATAATATATAAATTTATATTAATAATATTTATTATATAATTTATAAATGCACACACGGAAAGAACAATTTTGTTGAAAGATCTAAAAATTTTGCTAAAAACAGATCTGAAAATAATTTTTTATTGAATCATCAAAATAATTTGTTGGAATGTTAAAACTGATAAGTATTGCTAAAATCGGAAGAGCA
>NW_012086312.1:0-1894 GCF_000956235.1 Wasmannia auropunctata
TATGTTTTCTTCTTATTATTATCAATTTTGTATTAAAGAATAATTTTACAAAGGAAAGAAACATATATGGACATATTTTGTATATAATTATATATAATTATATATGGAACTTTTTTTCCCGGGAAGTCTTTATTTTAATACATAATACACATAATTTTTCTATAATTTTGAATTATATGAATTATGTTAATAAATATAAATTAAGTATAGGGAGCATCCCGTTATTGTAACCACGTTGCGTTTGACCACACAGCCATTTACAGTGGCCGGTGGCGAAAAAGATTTTCCACTACTGTTCAAGCGCTGTGGGAATGGCTGGTGGTCAATCGCAACGTGATCAATCGGGTGCCACCCTTAAGTTATGTATCAAAATAAGTATATGTTTTCATTCATTTGTAACACATACAGGAAAACATTTATTTGCTAACATGAAACTATTACAGATATGCCAAAATGGTGAACGTTATATTCAATCAGGTACTTTTTGTACAATTCTTTGGTAGTGTCTTGATATTATGTACATGTATATATTATCTATCAATGCATATTACGGATTTATCTGGAGTTGCAACTTTGTTAGTATATGCCATTTGCATGTTTGTACAAATTTACCTATACTGTTGGTCCGGAAACGAAGTTATCCTTAAGGTAATTATATATTAATATTCTACTTGATAAACGCGGCAAAGTCTACATTTCTCATAAATAAGAAATATGGATTAGGATAAAAGGCGCAGCATAAGATTCTTTATCCGTATTTAAAATAAAATAAAATGATTTATTCTTGAGAAGACGATTTATGGACATCAATTAATTAATTATTTTTAATAATTTGTTAATTTTTCTATGTGAACTTTTCTCTACAACTCACGGTACAAGCCAGGGAACTCGAAAAAGTGGCCCAAATTCATTTCGTTGGGCTATTCTGAAACTAATTGATTTAAAGTTATTTAAGGTTATTCAAAGGTTTTCGATGTCGCTTTGCTGATAACGAATCTGACACCAAAAATTAAAAATTAAGAATGACTCATTCGCGCGCTAGATGCTCATATACAGATATAATGTATTATGTTGGCAGAGTGTGAGCGTAGGAGACGCTATATATTGTATGGACTGGCCTTTATTATCAATTAATGAAAAAAAAGAATTACTGATGATCATGATACGTAGTACAATGCCTATAAAAATTACCAGCAGCTTCTTGATAACTTTATCTCTTCAATCTTACAGTAACGTTAGTAACCATATTACTTGAACTAAATAAATATTATACTACATAAAAATATTTTGTGTGTGTAACATTAGGATTTAATATTTGTTGCGTACATGCAAAAATACGTCGTTGTTATTTTTAGCAAGTGTTTATAATTATTTATATTAATATCTTTTATAATTTGTTTCAGATTTTAAAAACATCATACTCTGCATTTAACGTTCTTAAAAAATAAAAAATATATGTACATATGATATATAATCAAAAGCGCGGCGTACTTGTGAGCATAACAATTATGTAGTTTTTCGTACATTAGTGACATTATACCTTAAAATTTCCGTTTTCATTTCAACCTTACTCTCTATTCCGATTATACAAATATTGAGACGCGAACGCACAAACATTAAATACACAATACAATATATAATACGTATTTGATTTAATTTATATGCAGCACTGAAGTTTTTGATTTCCATGTTAAAGTCAGAAAAGAATAATTTCCAAGTCTATACTACTTGTGATGTATTACGTGTAAAAAATATATAAGATTAATAAACATAATTTTCCTGCATACTTGTCGTACTACGTAACGCAGTAAGTTGAGAAATATGTATGCCATGTTTATTATACGTCATTTTTATCGCTATGCTGGTCTTGTATTTTTTTATATACGAGTAATAA
>NW_012086313.1:0-711 GCF_000956235.1 Wasmannia auropunctata
TATCTTGGGTAAATCCTTTAAGCAATCTTACGTTACGGTTAGGTGCATGAAAAATGTGAACAAATCACGAGCGGCATCTTTGTATGCTCTATCTGCAAAATGCTAATTTACCCATTTCCTCTGTTATAAATTTTTTTTCCCAACGTCAAACTAATTTCGGAGATATATCTGTTCTTTCACGGAGTTTTCACGAATGTCTGAGAGAGCACAAAGTAATTAAGCATTAAGAGAAACTTCCATGGTTAAGAATGCACGATATTTTCCGTCGGCAGACAGTTCCGGCAAGATGACAAATGGTGAGGGAATGCCTGGCAGAGTCATTGCGCATTTATAGAATTTAAGAGAAACAAGGTGCGAGAAATCGGAATCGCGCGATTCGAATACATGCATCGCACAGTACTTTTTCTTCTACGGCATTCCAATCTGCATTGTGGTCCCTAATGTCCCTTGTACGCGTTCGTGAGGCGTGCAGCTAAAAAAATACCGGATGTACGAAGGGAGAGAAAGGGGGAGAGAAGGAGGAGGAGAAGGTGACGAAGAAGATCAGCGGCAGGCAGTAGCGTGCAGAAGAACAATTATTGCGAACTCGTGCGTAATAAGCGGTAATCATCTAATCTAGAAATAGCATGTTTATCACGTACATACGAGTCTCTCGAGTCTTGATTACTGGGTAATGATTCAACGTCGACGTATGCCGGCTTCTGCTTGAAA
>NW_012086314.1:0-3443 GCF_000956235.1 Wasmannia auropunctata
CATGCGCATGATATATCATGGTATCCTTGTTGTTCATCAAATGGTAAACAAAGATAAAAAGATAAATCTTGCGCATAATGCGCTTTGCGGAACGCAGCTAAGGAAAAATGTATGCTTGAAAGGGTTAAATCATTGTATCATAACATTTCAGCATTTTCAGCCAATCAGGAGGATGGCAGTTCTCAAGACAAACGACAAGACCATGTATTACTTGAATTGGCGACGCTGATTCTAAATTTGTTCTTCGTCTAGGTATTTCGTATGTCCATGGTTGCAAATAAGAACCTGTTGCTGAACTCGTGATTAAAATAATTTAGAACAAAAACATGTTTTGGTATAAGAAAGTGACTTTTTTGAATTGTTTCTATAAAATTCAAATGATAATTGGATATTTCTATTTGTGTGTGAATGCTGGAAAAGTTAATGATAACTGTCAATGCAATAAATTGAATCGACAATTAATTTTTAATTTCCGGGAAGGATATTGTAGTGTAAATAACAGAAAATTGGACACAACTAATATAATAGAAAAGCAAATAGAAAAAATGATTAAAATTAACGCCGGTACATATTTCATAGGAACAAACAATCCAGTTTTCGTAGCCGACGGAGAAGGACCAAGACGCGAAGTAGTATTAAATAATTTTTACATAGACAAATTTGAAGTGAGTAATAAAGAATTTATGGCTTTTGTAAATGCCACTGGATATATAACCGAAGCAGAAAACTTTGGGGATTCCTTTGTCTTCGAGGACCTCTTGACACAAAGTACAAAGGACAAAATCAATAAGGCAGTTGCACAAGCTCCTTGGTGGTTACCTGTAAAGCAAGCCTCATGGCAACATCCAGAAGGTCCCAACTCAAATATCACTTGTATGTAAAAAAATTAAAAATGAAAAATAAAATATTGCATTTATAATATTTTCTAATAATATTTATAACAAGTATTATAAAGCTTTTTTATTTAAATTGATAAATTAATTAGATGGTATTTAGCCAGAATGGATCATCCTGTTATTCATGTCTCCTGGAATGATGCAGTTGCTTACTGTAGTTGGGTAGGAAAGAGATTGCCAACTGAAGCAGAATGGGAAGTTGCATGTCGCGGTGGACTTTCTGATAGACTGTATCCTTGGGGAAATAAATTGACGCCAAACAATCAGCATAAGTAGGTTAAACTTATATTTATATAACTGAAATTTCTGTTATAAATAAATATTGCTTGTAATACTTCAGGAGATTATTCGGGACCTAAAAAGAAGGAAAAAAGTTATATAAACATAGGTCTGGAAATTAGTTGTTTCCGAGTTATAATCACTTTTATGTTAAGAAAATTGTAGTTTATTTTTCATAATTGTAATTATAATAACAATCATAATTCACAATAATAAAGTTTATTTTTTTATCCAGGATTCACTACATGGAGGCATAGTCTGCTTGGTATCTCTTTTTTATATATTTTTTAAATTCAATATTTGTATTGTAATACAATTACATTGTTTTTAGAATTAAGGATAAACAAACATGTATTTAAATCGAATTAATGTTCAAAAGGATCACCTTCAGCACAAATGTAGGTCCTTATTCTTCTATCAAAGGAATTCCGAACTTTTTGAGAAACGTTTGGGGGATTTCTTTTTATTTCTTCAAATCTAAAAAATAAAATTAAAAAAGAAGGTGTCAAGCGGACTATATCCCCACGTAATGAATCCTGGGTAAAGAAAATGAATTATAACTATTTATAATTATTATAAATTATTTTATTATTATGAATTATGATTATAAAAAATAAATTACAATTTTTTTTAACATAAAAGTGGTTATAACTCGGAAACGACTTACTTTCGGACCTATGTTTATGTAACTTTTTTTCTCTTTTTTGGGTCTCAAATCACTTCCTGAAGTATTGCGGGCGATTTTTTGGACACTCTGTATATATGTATAAATAACACATAATATTTGTTATAATAAGGATTTGTATATATTTTATCATGTTGTAGAGCTAATATTTGGCAAGGAAATTTTCCTACAGAGAATACTGAAGAAGATGGATACAAAGGCACATCACCAGTTACAACATTTTTGCAAAATAAATATGGTTTGCATAATATTGTTGGCAATGTTTGGGAATGGACAGCAGATTGGTGGATAACAAAGCACTCACATGATCGACATATAAATCCAGTAAGCATTTATTTGTTTAAATAAGGCTTTATTATAACAAAGTAATATGTAATTAAGTCAAAGCTAATAATGAGCAATATTGATACATGTAATTTTAAATAAAATAATCTTTATTTTTTTTAAATTCAAAAATATTATGACATCTATTTTTATGTATATTATAATTTTAATGAAATGGTTTTCATTGGATATATTTTTAGATTGGTCCTTCTAATGGTAGTGATAAAGTGAAGAAAGGTGGTTCATATTTATGTCACAAAAATTATTGCTACAGATACAGATGCGCCGCGCGTAGTCAAAATACACCTGATACGTCAGCTGGAAATTTAGGCTTTAGGTGTGCTGTATTAGCTTAAGTAAAGTATTGAAACTTCGGAGCGCGAGTATTCAAGTTTGGAATGTAAATAAAAATTATATTTTATTTGTATATATAAAATGTCTCAAAAATTATGTATACATAAATTATAATATGACAATAAGTTTTTCCATAAAAGAAATAATTATTAAGAATAAGATGCTCATTAGCATAAAAAATTATTATATTGCTTATCAATTTAATTGTGATATTACGTAGTCTGGCTTTAATGTAAGGCTGTGTTTCAAGACCGTCGAATATGCGGCGCGCAGTATGCCTGGAAATTTGTAAGATTTGTTTTTTTTGTCGCACAAAAATAACATTACCAACCATCAAGATCCATTTTAGACCGCATTTTATCTTTTCTAATTTTGTTTGAAATTGTAATGTGACATATTTTAGAAAAATTGTTTTAAATAAAAAATATTAATGGAAAAATAAAGTTGTCTATTTGTATTGTTTATTATATCATAGTGTGTGATACTGAGTAAAATTATGCTCATTTTATAATACAGTTATCGTTAATTACAACTCTTAAAAAAAAAAAAATACTAATAAAATATTAATACTATACTTCATTAGCGTACTTAAAAATTGTTAGGTAATATGTATTTAATCAAAATGTTATATTTTTCTATGTTACCGACTTTAGTTGCTTAGATATAATGAGAAAGACGTACAACAAATTTTTTCGATTTTCCACATTTTCCACACAGCTGCAAAAAAAGGACCGCCATTTTTATACTTCATATGGTTCACGGAAACCCATGTTATTCGAATTTTAAGTTCTATCTATAGTCAGAGAGAAGCGTGAGAGCGGCCACGCCGGCTTTATGTGTGGGACCGACGATCTTCCTCGTACACTAGCGCCTCACATCCACGTTTTTAAAAAAAGAACTATGTA
>NW_012086315.1:0-746 GCF_000956235.1 Wasmannia auropunctata
CTCTTCCGATCTCTTTTGTATACCGAGACCGATACGCCGGCGCTCTTTTGCGCATGTATTTTTAAATCTGATGCGGGAAAGGTAGAGGGAAATCGATAGCAGAGGCTGCATAATACACCGGCTCTATTTCGAGGATTAAATCCGACTGGACTTTGCTGAGGCACGTGCTCGTCATTGAAAATGTATCCCGCTGCCTGACACACGTCTACCCCGGGTAATTAGTTATTTAGCGGTTGTTTTGTTCGCCGGATTGGTCAGCCCGTCTTTCTTTTCTTCCCATACGGGCGTCACGGGAGACGACGAGGTTGAATCGACGGATCGGACGAATTTCACGTTCGAATAGCGACCGCCGCTATCGCCGGCGGTCGCATTTCTTTCCTTTTTTCGTCCCCATGGCTTTTCATTATCGGATAGACGGTTCCGAGTGGCGTGGCGAAATTTTTGTCGGCCAACGGCAATTTTGCGCGATAACGTGGCGCGTTGGCAAGCGGAAAAACGGATTTCGATCAGCCGCGTTCGGTGGGAGGAAGGCACCACCGAATAAAAGGTGTCGAGATCTCTCGGCCGCGTGCTCTGATCGTGGCGCGAGAAAGATTCCAAATTTCACTGGAAGATTTATTACTTCCAGCTTCCTATATATCTTTATCTCGCGGGGTCGCGTTTACTTAGTAAATTCTTCCAGCTTGGAAAATGTTTAAAGCTACTCATTACCTCATTTCAATGTCGTATGCCGTCTTCTGCTTGAA
>NW_012086316.1:0-784 GCF_000956235.1 Wasmannia auropunctata
CTCTCTCTCTCTCTCTCGCTCGAGATCGTTAATCTCGCACCGATTCTTTACGGCGAATAATCTGGCGGTGTCATCGTCGTAAAGAATCCCGCGACGTTTCCGCGAGTTTTCACCGACTCGCTCCCCGAGATTTTTAAATTGCTATTCTTTCAGCAAGAATATACGTATATATTACTCCATATCTCCAGATACCGCATCGTAGCTATATTGATTGTACGTTTATAACTATATAGACAACTTTATATTATATCTGAAATGTAATCGTATTGCTAGAGTTAAGATTTTTCTAATATTCTAGATAAATATCTAAGGTCTAGTTTGCTGGCTTAATGGTCTTCGATCTTCGAAATAAATTTCGAGGGTGTCCAATTTTTTTTTTGCCCGAGCCGAGCGCATATACCTATACCCGTGACGCAATCTAATCTCTACAACGGTCGATTAACTCCAAGCGGTTAATCTCCAATTGTGTATCATCTCGACGATGGCGTTCAATTTCGCCAACGTCGCGGAATGGGGAGTGAAAGTTGCGCCTTGTTTTCGCCGCGTCGAAAAGCAACGCGTGGAGTATGGGCGTAAATATTCGTCGGCGTCGGCGCAAAAACAGAGAGATAATGGATTTTCAATTCTAGTACTTCCGCTCGAACGCGGGGCCGAGGAGAAGAACGCCACTACTAACACGCAGAATCGTTGCATCCACTATACCCGGGGATGCAACCCCAACCGCAAGGGATAGTATCTCTCGTTTGGACTTTCATCTCTATCTTTCTTTTTCTCTCTCTCTCTC
>NW_012086317.1:0-2103 GCF_000956235.1 Wasmannia auropunctata
ATGTGTATAAGAGACAGAGTATGTACATATAAATTATATAGAGAAAAATTAAGACAATACAAAGTGTTAAAATGCAATAAAAAGCTATTATTATAGTGTAAGTATTTTCTTTTTGCATCAACTGTCATTAGCTTATAAGGTTAGGAGTACTTTACTGAATTAAAATGGCGGTGGCTACCTAACCTAACCGTCGCATCTCTGTATTCTAGGACTCTACAAGCTTGCAGTCTTGCATTTCCGCTCGCTCGCTGCCATGCATGCAAGGCTTATAGCGTGATAGCACTCAGACTATAACATATATTACGCGTTATAAAAATTATAATACACATAATATGTAGTATAATTATACAGATTCCAAAGATTATTTAAAACAAATATTTATTGACAATTATTTACTATCTTTTATTTTATATCAGGTAAACCAGTGCTTATCGAGAATGTTCTTGAGGAATTGGATGCCACACTAGATCCGATATTGATGCGGAAAACATACAAATCTGGTGGTCTCCTGTACATCATTTTAGGCGAAAAGAATATTGAATATAATCCGAGCTTCAGATTATATATTACGACTAAACTTCGTAATCCACACTATTCACCGGAGGTCTTCAATAAGATAACACTGATTACTAGTGTTTTAACATTGGAAGCATTGAATGATCAATTATTGGGTATTGTGGTTGCTAAAGAACGACCAGATTTGCAGGAAAAACGTGAATACTTGATCATGCAGAGTGCATTAAATAATAAAATGCTAAAAGAAATGGAGGACAATATTCTACGGATACTATCAGTTTCCGGTGAAAACATTCTTGAAGATGAAGAAGCTATACAGATTTTAGATTCGACAAAAATTTTATCAATTGATATTGAGCGTAAACAAGCAGTTGCTGCAAAAACAACATTACAGATTGAAAAATTTCGACAAAATTATCAGCCCATCGCTAAACATAGTGCTACTCTGTATTACACTATTACTGATCTGCCTAGTATCAATATAATGTATCAATATTCATTATCATGGTTCATTAATCTATTCATCATATCTATTGACATGGCTAGCAAGAGCAAAAGTATAGAAAGGAGACTTGATTTCTTGCGCAAGACATTCACTTACAATCTCTATCAAAATGTATGTAGATCTCTGTTCGAAAAAGATAAGGTAAGGATTACTGTTACATCGCTTTTAGTATAAGAATGAAATTAGAATATCCGCGATTTTTTACAAAATATTTTATGTTCTTTTATATATTGAATCTATTGTTTCTTATTCCTCTCTCTATTTCTTATTTCTGTCTTTCTTGTTTTCTTCTTTATTCTCTTTTCTTTCTTTTTATAAAGATACTCAAATAGGTTTATATATTATAAATTAGATTAATCTACATAACATCTTTTATACATTAAATCTACTTTTAAGAAGGGCATGTTAAATTAATGCTCAAATCTATTGAAGTATTGTTTCTTTTTCGTGATTGTTTTTCTCATGATATTTACTTTGTTAACGGCTATCACCGCGAAGATTATATATATGTTTTGATAATTGTATATGTCAAGAGGTAAATAGTGTAATAGTAATAGCGCAATATTAATTATTCATTTTAAATAAATTTAAAATTTTAATTATAAATATATACTAAGATGCTAATGAATAAAATGCAAATAAAAGAAGAGCTACAGTGCCAAGGCTAGATGATATTACTAATAGGTATATATTAAACAGATAAATCAATAAAAGTATATACAATGATTTCCGGACGTTTCAATGAATGGTCACTTTTAACGATAAAATACAATTTAAAATTCTCATACAGTACAAAAATCATTACATGAAATATAATTTAGAATCTCTCACAGTACGCACGTAAACCTCCCTTGTGATTGTATCTTCGTGCTCATAAATTCCTCTGATAAAAATCGCTTACAAGGGAACCTCGCGAAGCATCAAATTCTGATTTTAATGAAACTAGGTACACTTGAGGTCACATAAATAAATGAATTTAGAAATTATCAGTTGGTGCTAAAAAACGGTTTAAAGGGATGAAATATTATATGTAAATTAATTTTTTTTCTTTCGTTATATTTCGAAAACTATTCAAGATATCA
>NW_012086318.1:0-989 GCF_000956235.1 Wasmannia auropunctata
AGATGTGTATAAGAGACATCTCCTGCGTACTCCGGCTAAGCGCGATCTAATTGATTAACTTTATTCGTTAATAACTCTGTAAATAAAGGTCTGAGCCAAAATTGAAAGAGGAACTTTTAGTTCAAAATTTCATTCTCTTTCATGCCTTGAAATATTAATTAAGCGTTACAGGACACCCTGTATGCTCTTATACTGCCAATGTTGATTGCATTGTTGTAGATCAAATAACAAACAGGATTCCAGCCTCTTCACTAAAACGGAGAAGGTTCGATATTCCTCAAAATATCAAATTGGTTGATCCTCAATTCCATGTTTCTTCAGAAGTTGATCTTTTAGTAGGAGCCGAAGTATTTTGGGATCTTTTAAGTGTGGGACAAATCAAAACTTTGCACAACCATCCCACATTACAAAAAACTCGTTTAGGGTGGATCTTAGCCGGTCGGCTTGGTGCTCCAGTTCATTCTACTTTAAAGTTGCAATCCTTTCACGCATCAATATCCAACGATCAATTGCATGATCAATTGAGTCGATTTTGGCAATTAGAAGACAATCTAACAACTGCAGCTAATTACACTTTTGAAGAAACTTATTGCGAGAAGCATTTTCTGAGCCATGTATCTCAAAACCATGATGGTAGATACATAGTCTCTCTTCCTATTCGAGAGAATGTTATCAACAAACTCGGAGACTCCCGGGGCATTGCTTTGAAACGATTAAAAGGTATCGAAAGGCGTTTTAAACGAGATCCAGCACTAAAAATTCAATACACACAGTTTATCGATCAATATTTGTCATTAGGTCATATGCGGTTAATTACCTCGCAACCAGTGTTGGGTAAGATATTTTTAAAATGTATCTCGATACAGATACAGATACATGTGAAAAAATGTATCTAGATACAGATACAGATACACAAATTAAAATGTATATAGATACAGATACTCAGATACTTTAAAAGTATCTCAAATACATATCAGATACTTTTAAAT
>NW_012086318.1:8212-9147 GCF_000956235.1 Wasmannia auropunctata
CTCAGTGTATCTATGTATGTGGATAACTTCGAACGTTAAAATAAACATTTTTTAAACATTAAAAAAATATTTCTTCAAACGGTAAAATAAACGTTTTTCAAACGTTAAAAAAATATTTCTTTAAACGTTAAAATAAACGTTTTTTAAACGTTCAAAAAATATTTCTTCAAACGTTAAAATAAACGTTTTTTTAATGAAAAAAAAGCACTTAACCTATTATTTAAATGTTTTTAAAAATGTTTTTAAATATTTTTTAATATTTTTAAAAATATTTTTCAAACATTGTGTGCTGATTGGGACACAGTTACGACAGTAGCCGAAATTCTTCGTACAATACTTTACGACGCATGTGTCAACTGTACATACGTATCTGAAACATGCAGGCGATGCCATAATAATAAATGTATGTTTAGATTAAGGTTATATTTTTATATGATTAGTTATTCTGTGATATTACAAAAGTGGAATATTATTAGTAAAGATTATTTGTAAAGATTATTTGATTGCGTTTTTTTTTCTAATATCTATTAAGCCAGAATAATGAGTAAAGGTGGATTTTCTTGTGTGATGTGTAAAAACATATCTGGACGAAATGCAGAAGTAAAGTTTTTTCGTTTTCCAAAAAATCCAGAAATGTAAGAAAAAATTTTCTCTATAAATATGCAGATTAATATAGTAGTTTATATAATGATATTAAAATTGTATAATTATATTTTTGCATAGAGCATCAGTTGCATTATAACATCTGTCATAATTTTATACTCAACAATGTAAATACTATAGTATCATCACAAATTCTTTTTATTTATTCTTATTATAATTTAATTCTTATTAGAATATTTTTGTAAATTACATTATTAATATTTCGATCGCTACACAATAATCATCAATTATTGTTTTTCTTATTACTTTACATCTTTATATATATGTATATA
>NW_012086319.1:0-1125 GCF_000956235.1 Wasmannia auropunctata
CCAGAAATATAGTTTATCTGCGTTTTTTATCAGTGTTGTGCATCATATAATTTATCTGCATTTTTATCTGCGTTTTCAAACTTGATCTACAGTGTATGACAATTTGATATATAACTTTAGACAGTATTTCCATTGAGTCATATAATTTATCTGTATTTTTATCTGCGTTTCCAAACTTTTGATCTACAGTGTATGACAATTTGATAATTTTAGACAGCATTTTCCATTGAGAAAGATGCATCTTCCTCGTTTTTGTAAAACTCTTAGAGTTCAATCTAATGCGACAATTTATTTGCTTACAGATTCTGATTGCCGCCTTTGCGATAGTTTATGGCAATCCTTTGCGGCTCATACATGGATACGACAGTTTTGGAAACACATGCGGCGTGAAGAACAATCCAAAGTTCGGCAACATGGAGCTTTCTGGACAAGACACCAGCGAGAAGCCGTCAGTCATATACATTTTCTCCTAATTTATTCAGACCGTCCACGCCTGTGATAATATTTCTGAAAATAGATGTTATGTCACATTCCAGATATTTATTCTTCCTGGATATATACAATGTCACGCAGTCACTGAAGATCTGTGTGAAGAAATGCCCCGACAGAATGTTGTCGACGATGGAGGACATCTGTAAATTTTACAAAGAGACGGGGTCGCAGTTGTGCCACGATCGTCCAGGCGGTGATTTCAGCGCGTGCAACAGCAAGAGTAGCATATTCAAGAACGGATCTTGCCCCGAGCGACCGGTTTACCCCAGCACGTCTGTTTTAAACCGGTGTATCCCTAAAATGGTGAAGGAAGTGAGCGAAGTGATAATCTCAAATTTATACGGCTTAATCAATTCGTGGGATGTCATCGAACAGGTTTTGGGAGACCTGTGTAAAACCTGGAGGCAAATTCTGGCGCTATCTTTTCTCGCCTGTGGTAGGAATTCACAGCATATTACTATAATATATGCGTACAAGCTGTACATGGGGTATACTTAGCTAATTGTTTTCTTCCAGTTTTATCACTCTTTACAATAGCCATCTTTCATTTAATGGCAAGTGTTGTAACGTGGATTATAATCGTACTTGTGAGCATTGCTAGCACAGGTAAGTTGCACTTTGGAAAAATAATAA
>NW_012086320.1:0-1036 GCF_000956235.1 Wasmannia auropunctata
AGAAAGGTAGTGATGAAAGATAGTACAGATGTACGGTAAAAACTTGACGATGAGTCATACGCGAAGTATGAATGCTAAGTGATACTAAACGAAGAACCGAGAAGTGCATTTGGATGCAAAGTGCCTGCGGCGATGGAAGTGGCTACTTAACATATGATAAGCCCGAGGATTGAGATGGACGATATATCTGAATAAACGGGATATTTTCCCCAGCCAGCTGTCGCAGAGATAATAATAGTAACACGTCTTAAATTGTCCGCGTCATATATTTGGAACAAATGCCGGGCATTGTCTGGGGCAGGATCTCCTTCGTTACGATTTCACGAGCGACCGGTATCCCCCCCGGTACGTGCATGCTTTTATATGACGTGCAACGGGGCTGCAGTCCTTTCTTACATATCAACCGTGCGTGCCTTGTATACCTTCCACGACACGCATTGCAGAGATAAATAAAGCATCGCCGTTAAAGAGCGTATCCAGTCCGCGAGTCCGGCGCGAGATCGAGACGACAGCTCCCGTTCGTATCGTTACCGGGAACAACGACCAGCAGAAATGATATCGGTTGCCTCGGCGAGACTATCCTACTCCTCCCCCCTCCCCCTCCCCTCCCCCCTCAGAGCATGAGAGACGTATCGAGGAGAAAGAAACGGCGACCGGATATCATGAAACGACGACACTTTAACGATAGCCGGCATCTTCTCGCGGCGAGTCGTTAAACCGAGAGGTGACCCGCAGTTATCGCGGCGTAACGTGACGAGAGCGCTAGTAACGAAATTAAGGGCGCGGGCGGTTTAAAGGCGGGTAGAGATGCCGGCGATGAAGTCCGGACGAAGTTAGAAGACGCCGTCCCCCGGGCTACGGTGCTGTCGGCGACACTTTCGTTGAGTCGTTTG
This sequence comes from Wasmannia auropunctata, assembly GCF_000956235.1. Lineage (NCBI taxonomy): Eukaryota > Metazoa > Arthropoda > Insecta > Hymenoptera > Formicidae > Wasmannia > Wasmannia auropunctata. The sequence continues at coordinate 894 of NW_012086320.1, forward strand.
CGCTGATACGTCGACAAATAATAAAAGAACGGGCGCCGCGAGGAGGTCGTTAACGGTAAGAGTCCGGCGAGAAATTACGCCGGTCCTTAATTAAATTTCTCTGATCCCATTGCGTTATCGTATGCCGTCTTCTGCTTGCAGAA
>NW_012086321.1:0-1076 GCF_000956235.1 Wasmannia auropunctata
AATTAAATCTTTAAGATAAATATTAATATGCGCGAGAGTATTAAAAGCTTTATCCGGCGAAATGAAAATTTCAGCAAGTTCGATTGGCTGATTAAAATGTATGCGAGACCATCTCGACTTTAAGTACTTTGCAAACGCAAACTCTCTCTCTCTCTCTCTCTCTCTCTTCCAGAAGTATATACATACATATGTTCAGACTGAACCGCTTTCGGAATGTTATTATTCCTCAAGTGAGCGCGCGGCGTATAGATATAGGTCGGCCACTGATCGATGCGCTCGCGATCACAACCTCATAATTGCCGTCGTAAATCTTCCGTCATAATCTGCGCCTTTGTCTCGTAAAGAGGAAAAAAGGGAAGAGAAAATATTCCTGCCACAATTGAGAATTAGACCGTCCACGAAGGGGGATTTCTTCTGGACCTAGAAAGGGGTTCAGAGAGTCTCTCTGAAAAAGATAAAACAATAGAGACGATGAAAATTATATTGGCGTGCACGTCATGAAGCGTGTTGTGCTAAATTGTACGATAGTCCGCCGCGTGGATTGCCGGTAATTGCCTAGTATTGTTACAACTCGAATCACTGGAACGCAATTCCATCGGCCATAAAGTGATGGTTCTACTTCCGAAGTGACACATATATGCGGCCTCTCCGTGAGGCGTGATGTAGGTCAATATCACTCTCGCACCTTCTTTTTACTTTTAATCGGTGAGCAACTTTGCGCAATGCGCTTAATCGTAATGATCTTTTAACGAGAGTCAGGATTTTAACAAGGCTAATCTCATTAAAAACTTATACGTAGTTACTCTCGTGCGCAGAACACGCTCGTGTCGCGACGCTCGTAAATGGCTCACGTGTAGAAAAAGTTCTACATTTCTAATACTTCAAACATTGTCACCATTGTCGTATTGTTTACTAATTAATATCTTAAAATCAATTAAAAGGGAAATTAAGCAAATAGAATATTTAATCAAATTATTTTTAGCAACGACTACCTGGTATATTCGCCTCTTTCACAAGTTAACATTTTATTCATATGCTTTGAGTTGATTGCGGAGAAATGAAAATAAACTCTCTCG
>NW_012086322.1:0-1318 GCF_000956235.1 Wasmannia auropunctata
AACTTCGGATTTCGAATTCGTGAAAGACCATGCACGAGTCAGTGAAGAGTCATTCGTGAAGCAGTGAACTACGTCGAGTCCGTCGCGGAATGAGCGGATAGCTCTTGTTGAGACTAGAGATATCAGAGCATTAATTAGTTATTGCGGATCCAAGCAAGTGCTAATCGACACAGAACGTAACCGATCGACGTCCAAGAATGACAGTAATAAGGATGACCTCGCCGGTGACGCCTGCATCGACCAGTCCGGATTCGCCAGACGAGGCTCAGGCAAGTCCCAAACCGGCTCATCGATTGAGCTTCTCCGTCGCGGCCCTGCTGGCCGACACCAGAAAGACGTCGGAGTCCTCGAGGAGGCAGGACGCGATCTTAACGTCACCCAGATCGTCGCCGATCGTCTCGTACGCGCCGATCCGACAGGAGCCTCGTATGCTGAAGCATCCGTGTGACTTCAGAACGTCAAGATACACCTTATCGTCGCCCAATCATAATCAAGATGTCAGATTGATTCATTGCATCTCTCCTCATAATAGTTCGGAGCCAAGAACGCCACCGAGATATCCCGAAGCGATCGACTACGCCTGCAATATCGAGTCACCCGGCAGAAGATCGACCTCCGGTAGCGTGGACTACCGCATGCATCCATCCGTCGACATGAGTACCACGCCGGAACCCGCGGTAGGCTGTTCCTCGTCTCCGAAGATCATCGGCAGTCACCAGGACGCCGGCTCGCAATCACCGAGAAGCAGCTCTCACGACGAGGCGCGCTCGAGATGTTCGGAAACGGACGACATCGAAGAGGACGACGAGAGCAGACTGGTTGACGTGGAGGATCTTCAGCATCATCCGTCCAGCCCAACTCCCGTTAGGCCGACACCGGCCTACCTCGGCGGTTTCGCCACCATCGGCGGTATCCCGGAGATCTCGCCTAGTCTTCACCCTGCAGTCTGGGGCGGCGGACATCAAAATGCAGCTGCAGCCGCTGCGGCCGCCGCAGCGGCCGCGGCCACGGCCACATTCTTCCCTTCTCACTTCTCTCATCATGCTCCTCTAAACGGTAAGTGTCAATTTTTATTTTTTTAACAATCTATATGTATTTTTGAAATATTGTTTCCGTTTAAAATATTAACGTCGAAATGATTAATTCGACGTTTTCGTTTCTAAACGTTTTACTCTCTATACACGGAAAGAATGATTTTGTTGAAAGATCTAAAAATTTTGCTAAAAACAAATCTGAAAATAATTTTTTATCGAATCATCAAAATAATTTGTTGGAATGTTATAATTGGTAAATATTGCTATAAAACGTTTTAATATTC
>NW_012086323.1:0-1660 GCF_000956235.1 Wasmannia auropunctata
CCCTTGCGCGCCTTCCCTCTGACAATGTCCTTCGCTTGATTATTACTACAGGAGCAAGCCTCATCACAATTGCATTTTAAGCTACTTTGTACTTTACGTTGTCGAGCCACGTCGCTGTCCTGCGAACTGTCGGAGTAAATCTGCGTCTGCGGTCGACGCTCCTCAATCTTCAGGCGACACTCGAAGCGGCACGAGCCGTTATTGTCGATATTACAACATTCGCACAAAGTTTCTGCGGCTCCCGAATTATGGCACGCGGTAAAATCGTTCGCGCAATCGCAAATCTTTCCCGTGTCACTCTGTTCGCTGTAGTTCAGCGCGCGCATTCGGCCCTGGCTTTCAGCGTTGTAGCTTTGTCGAGATTTACCAACGACGATCCTTCTGTCCGCGTCGTCAGCAGAGACGTTGTCACACTCGCACGCGTTCCCGCAGTTCTGTTCGACCTGTCCCGAGACTTTGTCGTGCGTGCAGGAGGGATTCTTCTGGCATACGGCGCAGACGGCACCGTTGACATCTACAGCGGGCTTCTGTTTAAAGCACAACGGACACGTGGTGAACGGTCGTTTGTAATACTCAGTCCGTTTGACTTTGACGGCGCTCGAGCCGGCCTTGTTCTCGGTGACGGACGGACAAGCGCCGTGTGCGCAGCTACATTTTGATTTTGACGCGTTGATCTGATTCTTAGCCTCCTTCTGTTTCGTCTGGACGTTGCCGCTTTGCGACGCGTGACGGTGCGCGGGCTCCGTCGCGCTGTTGTCGCTCGCGTAATTCGTCTGCGTCTGCTGCGAAACGGCCGGCGGCGCGTCTTCCTGGTAGCCCTTACGCGACCTGACCAGCAACGCGGCCGTCTCGGACGGGCTCTGTTTACATCGCGCGCACGTGCGCCGCACGACCGGGCCGGCGTGCGTCTGGCACGACTGATCTCTGCATTTGGCGCCGTTTTGGTAACTCGCGCACGACTTCTGAGGGTTCGCGTGTTTCGCGTCGTACGCGTCCGACTCGGCGTCCGTCAGCGGCGTCGAGGACGCTTCCCGAGATGGTGGTAGCGTCTGCACACCGACGGTCACGTGCTTCGTCGCGGATCTCCGCGTCGTTCTGCCGGCTGACACGATCTCGCCGCCGGTCTTCGAGTAAGCACTGGCCACGCCCGTGGTGGCCGTTTGCGTGCAACTGTTACGTTTCATGACCCGCTGGACCATACCGTCGCCGGCAGCCTCGCACGCCGCCAAGTTGCAGTGAGACGACCACGGCTCGTTCACGGAATCCTCTTGTAAATCGGACACGCTCCTGAGGGGACGAAATTAAAAAGGCGATTAGATTACGCGAATTACAATCTCGCTGCGTTAGTTATACAATATGTTACAAACGAATACAAATTATACCTGTGTATGGCGTCCGCGTGTTGCTCCCGCCTAAGTATCGCTGCTTGCTTTGACTTGAGATTCGCCGATTTCGATTTTCTCGGCGAGGATTTCGGTCTCTCCAGTCGCCTGGGCTGTTCGAGCAATCTGGTGAAATAAAGTGAAACCAGAGTTGAAAGACGTGGCGTTCAAGGAAAAAAGAAGTTTGCTAAAATGGAAAAGTTAGAAAATAGTGCGAAACGTACTTCTTCAAGTTACAGAGATGGCTAATCTCGTTCGTGATCCAAATCAGCTGATTT
>NW_012086324.1:0-405 GCF_000956235.1 Wasmannia auropunctata
TATTAGACAGACCCCTACGCAAGGTAGAAAGTGTATTAAGTTGAATATTTATTAAATTTTCGCCTTACTAAACAAGTAGGAGCATTAAAGCACGTATTTTCTGTTTCTGCAATAGATATTAGCTAAATAATAGACAGATCACTACGCAAGGTAAAAAGTATATTAGGTAAGTTGAATATTTATTAAATCTTCGCCTTACTAAACAAGTAGCATTAAAGCACGTATTTTCTGTTTCTGCAATAGATATTAGCTAAATAATAGGCGGGGGAGGGTGGAGCCCCTCCTCCTGCACCCCCCTCCCCGCCCTGCGCCATTTTTTTTTAAATAATTTAATAATATTTTAATAATAATTTGTTAATATTTATTTTAATAATATTTAATAATAATTTAATAATATTTGTTACT
>NW_012086325.1:0-338 GCF_000956235.1 Wasmannia auropunctata
TTAAAGTATATGTTTTCTAAAAGGTATATTTCAAATGCTACCCTTAGTAGCATAGAAAGCGAAGAGACTGCAAGTACATTCTGTTATTAACGCTATTAAAAGTTTCAGTGAATAGAAAACTTGATATTGTATGAGAACGAAATGGATACCGAAGAAATAATAATAGTTGTTGAAAGTGATGAAGAAAAAAAAAATGATGCATGACGAAGGCTCCTCCTAGATACCGAAGACGAGGATGAATCTAATGAAAATGAAGAATAAGGTATGTGTCACAGCATAAGTGTATATAATTCTTATTTTACAATATATGTATATATTAGCAGAAAATATCAAGATTT
>NW_012086326.1:0-306 GCF_000956235.1 Wasmannia auropunctata
TTTTTTACATTTTTAATGTCTTTTTTCCACGGATTTCACGAATTTTTGCTAAGTTTTTGTTACATTAACAATGTTTCTTATTTATATCTAAAAGCCTATAGAAAATATATACATTTTATAGATAAGTTATTATTTTTTAATTTTATTATGGACTAACTTGTATCTTAACTAAATTAAAGTTTTAGACTGTTAACTTTAACTTAACTTAGTAAAAAAAAAAAATTACCTAACCCTGCATATCATTATATTTAGGTTTTTTTTCTACTATTGCATTTCTTGAATTTTGTATCTGTCTCTTATACACAT
>NW_012086327.1:0-674 GCF_000956235.1 Wasmannia auropunctata
ATCCCGAAGGTAAGAAGTCCGGCTCAGCTGAGTGACTACAGACCAATTTCGATTATTTGCACGGTCTCAAAGGCACTGGAGAGACTTGTGGCCGGACAAATTGTAAAATATATGGAGAGTCGAAATCTGTTTGACCCTTATCAGTATGCATACAGAAAGGGCTATTCGACTCAGTTTGCTCTTTTAAAAATCCTTGATGAGGTTAGGCAGGCTGCGGATACTAGAAGAGTCACAGTCGCGATATTCTTTGATTTTTCGAAGGCCTTCGACAGGGTATGTCATCGTAGACTAATTGATAAATTAAGAGACCTGGGATTTTCTTGCTCGGCCCTGCGATGGATATGCAGCTACTTAGATAATAGAACTCAGGTGGTTCTGGATCCTTGTACGAGGGACAAATCTATGATAAAGCATGTGTTGACGGGGGTGTTCCACAGGGCTCTGTATTGGGGCCTCTATTGTTTGTGCTTTATCTTCTGAATTTTTGCAATACGTTAAAACACTGCAAATACAGCTTTTATGCTGACGACCTGCTGATCTATCTGCATGCGGAACCTAAACAGATCGGAGATGCAATCAGGAGGGTGAATCACGATATAGAAAGTATTGTCAATTGGACAATGGACAATGGACTTAAACTAAATCCAGGAAAGACATCTGCAATAATCCTTGGT
>NW_012086328.1:0-455 GCF_000956235.1 Wasmannia auropunctata
TTTTGCCTCGGTCCGAGTGATTCTCGGTGGCGTCCCGGTTCGCAGACCTCCAGACACGATCCGCACAGTGGCCCCGAAATACCCAGGAGTAGAGCGTTTCTCTGCTCTTGGCTGAGTGTTTCTCGGCAGAGGCCACTCCAAATTCCTCACACCCGGGGGAACGATACAAGGGTGAAGCGCTACTTCGCCTCGATCCGAGCGCTTCTCGGACGCTTCGCTTCCCTATCTTCCGTCGACACGATCCTAGACTTTGCCCCCGGGCGCGGAGATTCGAACTCGCGTACGGCCCGCGCGCCGTACGCGCGCACCAATCGGGTACGCCCGCACGAGCGCGTGACCGCGTCGTTAGGCCGAGCGCTCGCGCCGCGCACCGCCCCGCGCTCCGCGCGCGCGCCACGAGTTGCGAACAAACACGGCGTGAGGCATTGCGACCGAGACTAACGATACTTCGGGTA
>NW_012086329.1:0-335 GCF_000956235.1 Wasmannia auropunctata
TGTATGTTAATTGGCGTTCTCTTAAGAAGAAAAAAGTAATAAAAAATAGAAATTGTGACTAAAAAAACTAGCTAGTAAGTAGATACTTCTGATATCAGAATTCTGAGTTAAAGATATTATCTAGGAATCAGAAAAAAAACTACCCCTGATACAGAAAATAAAAATACATTTTTTATTTATTAATTGCTTTTTGGTCATTATCTAGTTCAGGCTAGATAGTTATTAATTATTTTTTTCTGTCTAGCTATTAGCTAATTTATTTTATATTGCCACTAGAAGAAGTAAGCGTTACATTATTAGCTAGCAGCTAGCTATAATTTTTCATCTCATGACTA
>NW_012086330.1:0-349 GCF_000956235.1 Wasmannia auropunctata
AGGACTCTAACCGACCCTTCCTTCTTTTCCTTTATCGACATTTTTCCTTCAACGTAGAGAAAAACTTTCACATGGTAATGTGTATAAATCCTGCTGTTGTATGGGTATTCGTATTTCATCGCTGTGTCCAAACGCAGTATTAGCATATGGATTGTATGTGTGAGTATCAATCTTGACGATGCTGTCGTCAAAGACTGGTTCCCCTCCAATGTTTAGGATATTAGCCATCTCAGATACTATGCACGGTAAAACCCAAAGATTTTAAAAATTCAATGTTGGAAGCAGTGAGTTTCTTCTTGATAGGTCGAATGTTTTTTACAGACTGAGTCGACAAGGCACACAGGGGATA
>NW_012086331.1:0-317 GCF_000956235.1 Wasmannia auropunctata
TCTCTCGCGATCCTCAATGTCGGGAATGTTGCACAATCGATGTATCGACAACAACTAACTACGTTACAGTACCACAAAGTCATTAAAACCTTTTCTATAACGCCCACCGACAAGTGCGCTGTCCTTGTCTATCACTAGAAATCCATACTTTTGTGTCAGCAATTGTGACACAATTTACAGAAATCCTCGTAAGACATGTCGGTGTTTACGTGATCGTTGTACACATGTTTCAGATTTGTACCATCCTGTTTGAACAGGATCAAAAATTCGCGTTGTCGCGTATAAGATGCTTCGGTATCAGATCGGAAGAGCACACG
>NW_012086332.1:0-339 GCF_000956235.1 Wasmannia auropunctata
AAAAAGCAATGGCCTAGAGGTGCTAAAGATATTTATATTTTATTTTTACAAAAAATGTCTAATAAATATGTATATTAAATTACATTAATGCAAATATCACATTTATAATAATAACGTCCAACAATGTATTAGTAGTTTTAGAAGTTTACATTTTCAAATTTTCATAGTTAAATATTGTACGATAATAAATAACAACTTTTTGACAGTTAAGAACGTGCAATAAATAATATAGAAACGAGTTTTCTTCATATCTTTATATTACAATAATAAAACGATTGAGCTAGTGGTGGTGTTTTTTTATCAAATTATTTTGAATTAAAGATCGGAAGAGCACACGTC
>NW_012086333.1:0-351 GCF_000956235.1 Wasmannia auropunctata
GCTTTACGATTGTCGCATACGCGCGTCGCGTCGCAAAAATACGCGGAATTTGCACATTCGCAGTTATCAGATCAATCGAAATCGGACCGGTTCGAGTTTCCGACTTAATTATTTACCGCTATTTATAGCCGGAAAAGAAACGTATTGGAGATTTAAAATAATCTAGATAACGATTGCGTCATGTTACCTTAAGATCTGTGGCGAAAATAACGAAAGAGTAACAGTTTGCGAATGGCGAATGGGTAATTTTGCCATAATATTTTCCTGCTGCACTTTTATTATCATTGCGTAATGATGATCATCGTATAACTTCGTATAATGTAACTGAGTCGACAAGGCACACAGGGGATA
>NW_012086334.1:0-420 GCF_000956235.1 Wasmannia auropunctata
TTTTTAGACCAGTTATAGACGTCATCTAGAAGACGTCTTGAAGTCATCCAAATAAAATCTGTTTTATAATTTATAGCATTTTACTTTATTATTGAAATTTAATATTAAAATATAAGACAGTAAATTAAAAATTATAAAATTACCTACAATTTGATGTGCAATGTATACATATTAAAATATTTACAGCAAATTTATAGTAGTGGAAGCATAACATATGATGTAGTTCGATAAATGAACATATTCTATAAATGTCTATGTTTATTTATAGATTGACTTTTATTTTACTGTCTTTTAACTTTGTTAAAACGACTGCGAAAACTTTTTATGCCATTCTGTTGGATGCACTGTTGAAACTTGCACGCGCAAAAAAGGCGACAGGTATGTATGTTGTACATACATACACATACACTAAGCATAAAA
>NW_012086335.1:0-347 GCF_000956235.1 Wasmannia auropunctata
AGACGTGTGCTCTTCCGATCTTTTAAGTATGCCAAAGTTTTTAAAAGTAATGACGCTAAACACTATGCCCGTTTTGTAGGTTCATGCACGGAGTGTAAAGCAAAACTCTCTGGGAATTTATTGCAAAAACCAAAAAAAATATAGATGTAATATTTGAATGTAGATTAAAAAACTTTCAGTACAAATTTTTGCATAAGAAAAAGCGTCAGCTGAAAGGACATCTACGTCAAAAAATAGCGTCGCATCTGTTAGATACTAAAGAAGACGCCAGTACATGGAGAGCAAATGAGGCAAAATGTCTAACATTGGCGATTCCATTCCACCAATATTATACAGCGCTGCAGTGC
>NW_012086336.1:0-346 GCF_000956235.1 Wasmannia auropunctata
GGCGGTCAGTTCAGTTGTAAGAGAGTCGATTCCGGCGTGCGTGCGTGTCGATCTCTCCCTTATATTTTCAAGTGTTAACGTTACAAGTTTGCAATAAAATTGTATGAAACAAGACAAACAATTATTTTTACTAAAAATAACAAAGATAAATATAAATTTGAAGTTTTAAATAGTATAATGTACACGCAATACAAATATGATTCTACTATCGTCTAGTTTCTCCTATCAATACATTAAAGTGTGTGTGCGTGCGTGCGTGCGTGCGTGCGTGCGTGCGTGCGTGCGTGCGTGCGTGCGTGCGTGCGTGCGTGCGTGCGTGCGTGCGTGCGTGCGTGCGTGCGTGCGT
>NW_012086337.1:0-338 GCF_000956235.1 Wasmannia auropunctata
TACAAGTGAATATATAATACGGATACAATACGGATAAAATATCGAGTATTTTTAAGAGACATAAAATCAAGCAAATAGGAAGAATAAAATTAAAATTATAGAAAGCGTCTTCTAAACTTAACAAAACCAAACAACATAAAAACATACAAAACCTTTGTCGCGAGGCCGATGCCCCCGCAACAACAATAAGTATTGTGAAAATCAATCAATAGCTATTCGAGCCGACGAGGTATTCGGCGTAAAATAAGTAATATCGTATTGTATTAAGAAATTACAATAAATCAGGACGTTGACCGCGACGTACCGAGAACGCGCAATGCAATTGCCGAAATGCTGAG
>NW_012086338.1:0-484 GCF_000956235.1 Wasmannia auropunctata
TAACTTGCGAACTAAAAGAGAATGTTCCTCGATATAAAATATTTGGTGCCCTGAAAAGGGCAGATTAATTATTTCCTGCATCTTCATAACAGATGTTCGAAGTGGCCGCAGTCCATTATTATACACGCTCTCATGTGTTTCAATAAATTTATTTGGGTCTTTTCCAGGATATCGTTGTCGATAGCCCAAATGGCTTCATGGAGCTTGTCATGAAGATCTTCTACATCCTCGGGAAGTTTCCTGTAAATAATTTCTTTACAGTGTCCCCACAAGAAAAAATCAAATGGATTTAGGTCCGGAGATCTTGTAGGCCAAGATATCGGGCCATATTGGCTCATCCACCGTCTAGGAAATTGCTTGTTCAAATAATTTGTTACTATTCTGCCATTGTGTGGTCCAGCACCGTCTTGTTGGAATATAATTTTATTCCTATCTACCAATGGCACTTCTTCCAAAATATCCAGAATGTTTTCTTTTAAAAATT
>NW_012086339.1:0-328 GCF_000956235.1 Wasmannia auropunctata
TCCAATTTGGAAGTTCTGCAATGCTAATGTCTGTGTATGCTCGTAAATAACATGTTGTTGCTCGAGAGTGTGGTTTTTCCCTTCTTCCATGCTCTCGAAGAGGTCTATGGCGAGGTCTTCCACTCTGCGTCCGAAATCCTTCGCGCTTTCTCCCGGCTTTTGCTTGATTAAATTAAACTTTCGTTGTACATTGATCACGCTTCGCTGGCACAGATACTTGGTTTCCATTTCGCCCTTGAATTGAGCGAAGTTACGAATACTGCGCGTGCGGAAATCTTTGCGTGCTTTTCCTCTCAGTTTTGTAAAAATTAGAGCTTCCAAAAACGAA
>NW_012086340.1:0-363 GCF_000956235.1 Wasmannia auropunctata
TCTCTCTCTGTCTCACTCTCTCTCTCTCCCTTATTATTTCTATCTATCCGTCGACTCGCGTGCGCAGACGCGCGTCACGTTTCGGCGTGTAACACGCGCGCGCGCACACACGTAACATCACGCAAACGCGCGGGTACACTAATTCAAGTGTGCTCACGTTTCGAGTAAAGGGGGGGGGGAGAGGAAAAACGAGAACCACGGTCATCATATGCAAAAAAATTGCACACGTTTTATTACATACGTATGTAATATATCGCCAACGTCGCGCATCATACATGTTATATATACTATATCGTGTTATGTTTTCGATCGCAAAATTATTTCAAAAGTTTCGTAGGAGAGAGAGAGAGAGAGAGAGAGAGA
>NW_012086341.1:0-422 GCF_000956235.1 Wasmannia auropunctata
CGTCCGCCATACCGCTGAATGCAGGCGCGCGGCGAGATACAACTGTCCCACCACTGTCAACTATCGGCTAGCAACTACCAGCGGTGGGGCGGTCGTATCTCGCCGCGCGCTTGCATTCAGCGGTAGGCGGACAGATACGCGCTTATTTGTCAATCTTCAAAAATTAATATCTCGTTAACGATTGCGAATTTTGCAAAATGATAGAGGACTTTTCGATCCAGTTTAATCTGCTCTACCAGCCCACGAGATATTATCCGGTTATTACCGGACACCCTGTATATATAATCACGGAAGTTTCTTATCGCGCAGATATTGCAAAGCATTTGAATATGTAAATAAGTTTATGTAATCGCGTCTTGTAGTTCATATAAGTATGTCCGAGCGAGCTAGTGTTGTAAGTCCCGCCGTGACTTATTTACATT
>NW_012086342.1:0-408 GCF_000956235.1 Wasmannia auropunctata
GCAATCGTTAACGAGATATTAATTTTTGAAGATTGACAAATAAGCGCGTATCCGTCCGCCTACCGCTGAATGCAAGCGCGCGGCGAGATACGACCGCCCCACCGCTGGTAGTTGCTAGCCGATAGTTGACGAGTGGTGGGACAGTTGTATCTCGCCGCGCGCCTGCATTCAGCGGTATGGCGGACGGATATGCGTTTATTCGCCGATCTTCAAAAATTAATATCTCGTTAACGATTGCGAATTTTGCAAAATGGTAGAGGACTTTTCGATCCAGTTTAATCTGCTCTACCAGCCCACAAGATATTATCCGGTTATTACCGGACACCCTGTATATACAGAGTGCCCAAAAAGTTCCGGGAATAATTTCACCTAAATAATTTCTGAACGGTTCGAGATATTGTGTTGGAA
>NW_012086343.1:0-330 GCF_000956235.1 Wasmannia auropunctata
ACATAAGAACGCATCTTGACGCGACAGTCGCTCGCGTTGTGAATGCGCCTTTGAGGGACTGTCTGAATAAGAATAAGAAGACGAAAACTGGAATCGCTAAAGTGACATTTTCGTAAATTTTCGTAGACTCGATTTCGAGATCTCGGAATTGACTGCATCGATTTCATTCGGACTGGTCTCAATCGAAAGCTCGTATCGACATTATATAGCGAAAGTGTCAATAGATTTTTTATTAGAACTTTTGTATCCGAGATATTGAAATCGGAAATTTGACAAGGCAAAACTTCGAGATAAAGCTAGCGGTAGCGCTTCGATAGTGCCAGTGCCGTA
>NW_012086344.1:0-310 GCF_000956235.1 Wasmannia auropunctata
TTTCTGTCTTGATCCTGCCATTATCCCTAAAATATTTTGGCTTCAACTTATATATTCGATATATTCAACATATATTTTATTATTTAAGAATGCAGGGAACGTAAGGAAATATCAGTTATGTGATTCTAAAGTTGTTAATATGCTAATGACTTATTTAACAATATTTACAAAAATATTTTATGTGTTACACCGTGGCTGGGGTGTAACGTGGGAAGGACTCGGTTTTGGTGGTTGTAGAATTGATGCACAGTATCTTGTTTAATACAAACACTATATTTACGTGTTACTTACAGATTGAATAACTGCGCGA
>NW_012086345.1:0-580 GCF_000956235.1 Wasmannia auropunctata
GCTTTTGATATGTTATTCTCTTGACAAAATCAAAAATTAAGCTACCGCAAATTCGTGCCGCTTCGCGCTTTTAAGGGGTGAAACACCCCATAGAAAAAAATCGGTTTTTTTATTTCAATGCAAATATCGTCGAAACTAGGAGAGATAGAAAAAATAGTTTCGAATAAAAGTTGAATGGCTTTAAGAGTACTTTATGATTATAATTAAAAATAATTTTTTATTGCTTAATTTTTGTTTATCCACCAAAATTTTTTTGAATTTTTGAATTATTTTTGGTAAATATTGATGACAACGGACCCAGCCCCAATGACCTTGACCTTCATGTATGTTGTCAAGGTCATGACCCTGAGTGACTATCAAAAGGTTTTAGCCGTCGCTCGTTATTCGTTAAAAAGTTATTAACAAAAAAAGTAAACAAAATAATAATCCAAGTGGGGGGGTTAGGGGGGCGAAGCCAGTAGGTAGTATGGGCGCAGGCAGGGAGGGGGGTGCAGGGGCTCCGCCCCTCCCCCCGTCTATCACAGAGCTAATATCTATTGTAGAACCAGAAAATACGTGCTTTAATGCTTCTACTTATTTA
>NW_012086346.1:0-465 GCF_000956235.1 Wasmannia auropunctata
TATTATACTTTAACAGTTAAAAAATAGAATATAATCTTTGGTATTATATACGTTAATACTTGAACTTAATTAAAAAAAAATACTTTGTTCATTTATTTGTACCAGTTTATTTTTATGACTTATTTAAATATAAAAGCACACTAATAGGGACAGGCACACTAATAGGGACACTTACCCTATGCGTGAGATATACAGGGTGTCCCGTAACGCTTAATTAATATTTCAAGGTGTGAAAGAGAATGAAATTTTGAACTAAAAGTTCCTCTTTCAATTTTGGCTCAGACCATTATTTACAGAGTTATTAACGAATAAAGTTAATCAATCAGATCGCGCTTAGCCGGAGTACGCAGGAGCGTAGCGTGCCGTATGTGCGGCTCTTCGCGCTCACTTCACATACATTCTCCTGTGAAGTGAGCGCGAAGAGCCGCACGTACGGCACGCTACGCTCCTGCGTACTCCGGCTAA
>NW_012086347.1:0-429 GCF_000956235.1 Wasmannia auropunctata
TACGGATAGAAAAGAAGACCCGACGAATCTCAAAATTTTTTACGAACTTTGACAAGTTCCATAGCGCGAATTAAAAATCGCATGCAAATGCAATTTAGAGCTTTCGAAAGAGTGAATCTTTACCTTTAATTTACTTTTTTGTTGAGCGTTGTACGATTTTTTTTTACCGAGTTATTCAACATTAAAGCAAAAGTGGTCCTTTTTGCTTCAATTTGGAAAGTAGAGATTTCAAGCTGTAAAATGCTTTTTTGATCATCTCGATACGATCATTTTTGACGAAGTAACACTCTTGAATTTTGCCTATTTTTGGATGGTAAAGTAAAGTGATCTTTTATTTTGGCATATGTATTCTGTAATTTTAAAATAGACAAGCTTCAAATGAGTGTAACTTCGTCAAAAATGATCATATTGAGATGTTCAAAAAAGCAA
>NW_012086348.1:0-315 GCF_000956235.1 Wasmannia auropunctata
ACAGTAGAAAACTACGACTTCCTTAAGAAGCAGATCAATGATTCTCGTCATGTCCTTAGAGTGGCCAAAAGAAATGGCTGAAGAATATTGTGCATCCCTCGGCCCCCTTACTCCCTCCACGGAAGTCTGGGCGATGATTAAAAGATTTCGCAATAAGCGACTCGCCTCTCCGGCTATGAACTCAAGTAAGTCTGGCAAGGAGGAATTAGATCCCGCGCTTAAAGAAGCCATGGACAAACTGTGTCCTCCCTCCTGCTCTACCCCCCCTTTAACTTATAGTGCGCCGGGAAACCTCCATAAGTGGATTGATAGCCC
>NW_012086349.1:0-513 GCF_000956235.1 Wasmannia auropunctata
TTGTAATTTGTAATTGTAGAGAGCGTTAGAATTAAAATCTGGTGATGCAGTGTTTCTTTATATGCGTGTATGCTTAAAAAGAGACAAAATATTTACAATTTTAATTACTCGATTCGCTACTCTGCTAAAAGATTATTTTTAGTAAAATTCTTAAAGTAGTAGAATGTATAATGTGCTTTACTCTTCTCTACATCTTTTATGTATCTTATAGTATATTAATATTGTTACGCCCGCGCCGTTGCGAATTGAGCGAGCTGGTCGAGCTGCCGGCGAGAGTTACTTGTTTCCTGGACAACGAGATTCTTGGTTGTCAAACGGACGCCATTAGATTTGGAGACGAGCCGTCGACCCGTTCGGACGTGCTCTAACCCCTTTCTGTATTTCGCTACGTTCTCTTGCATTAAAGAGTTTATCACTTTCTAAGTTGGTGTTCCATTTATTTCTCCGCGGCGATCCGGTACGCGTGCGCGTGCGCGAGTGCGAAAACGCGGGTAACACACGTTCGAGTGCGCG
>NW_012086350.1:0-375 GCF_000956235.1 Wasmannia auropunctata
TAAATTCACTGAAAAATGTGTTACAATCTTATTGTCCACGACTGTAAATTTACATCAGATTGATGGTTAACAATAAACAAAATCTGCAAGCAAGTGATTAGCTGGACAGCCAAGAGAACACATATGGAGAATCCATTGCACAAGATTATTTTCTTCTTCCGAAGTTAATACGATACCTGATCCAGTCTTTTCATGAATATATTTTTTTACAATCTTGCTATGAAGAGATGATCGTGGAACCTTATATAATTTGCTAGCAATATTTATCGGTGTTCCTAATTTTACTGCTTCTCTAGTTTTATCCATCCATAGCACTATCACATCAAAAGAGATTCACATCGCGGTTTACAATTTCAATATGCGCATCACACGCAT
>NW_012086351.1:0-468 GCF_000956235.1 Wasmannia auropunctata
CACCGCGTTAATTTGATAATTACAAACGTTACCGCTTTCATCTACAATTGTGTATTTTAATGGTACCGTATAAGGGGGATCTGCGTGCTTCGCTTGCACCAAACTCAGCGTGGCCTCCGCGGTCTTTGGGGGGTTCTTCGGGCAATCGGGCATCTTATGCGTTGTACTGCCGCATTTGAAACAGGATCCTTTTTTTACGTTTTGGTTGTTGACACGCCGTCGAAAGATGTTCGCGCTCCCCACAAGTAGCACCTGGGTGAATCTCGTCGAGTTGCAATACCCTCTTGAGATGTCTTGGCGGGGGTGGCATCTTTTTTCGCATTCCGTCCTTTATTAAAAAGCTCGTTCGTCTCATTTCAAAGCGTCAGTTTAGCGAAGGCCTCCAATAGATACGTCTTCGAGGTGTATTTCTGCATACGCGCCTGGTTGCGCATGCGTGAGTCGGGTATGCCGTCAATAACATAATCA
>NW_012086352.1:0-497 GCF_000956235.1 Wasmannia auropunctata
TGCAATTAGATTACTAATGAAATATGCAAAACGTTGCACATCTCGCATTGTCAGACAATATGTCAACAAAATTATGTAGTTTTGCAATTCATGAATTATCAGCAGTATCGAGCGCGTCCGTCTAAACGTTAGACAACATTGCATCATTATCATTGACCTTTGATCGTCTAGCGAAACTAATTATAGAATCTTTAATGCATTCAGAACGAGTTCTCTCCGGAGATAGGCGGATTCTAATCCGGGAGCTACGAGGGGAACGAGCGGGAAAATTTTTGTGTACGTACATGAGTACGTATACTCCCTACGGAACTAGTTCCCCATTCAGTGAAACAACGAGGGTTTCTCGCCAATATGAAACTAGACCAGCGGGGGTGAGGCACGTGTGCGGTAACGAGTGGGGATGGCAAGACAGACGGTAGCGACATCTTGTGGCATACTACTTGATTGAAAGTAGCGACATCTTGTGACATGCTACCTCCCGTCTTACCTCCCTAACT
>NW_012086353.1:0-520 GCF_000956235.1 Wasmannia auropunctata
TAGCGCCATCCCGCCGCCCGTCCGCCCTTAGTTCCGCCCTGCCCCTCTACCGTTAGGTAGAGCCGGCCGGCCCTCGCGCGAACGACCTCGGGGAGCAGCGTTCGGTTGTGAATCTCGGTTAGCGTCGTGGGTAATCACTTTTGCTATCGCGTTCTTGCTGAAAATTCGCGTTTTGCGAGTGACGTGCCGCCGAGCACGTCTGGCGCCCAATTTTCGTGTCGCTGCCCCTTGTCGGTCGTCGGAGGGACGAAATCCGGAGGGCTACCATCCTCCCTCCCGAAATCCTACGCGATTTCACCTTTTTTCGTTTGATCCGCGCTCGCGCGAGTTACCGAACTCACGGGAGCGCGTGACAAAACAAAAATATATGGCAAGTATTTATTTTTAATTCCTTTATTTCAAACGCCATTTCGCATATACAAAATTAAGTTTTAGTAAAAATTGTAACTTCATATTTGTTAATATTTTATATCCAAACTTTATATTTATAAACAAAATATATCTTAACTAATTATACATA
>NW_012086354.1:0-496 GCF_000956235.1 Wasmannia auropunctata
AATTAAGCCGTATTATACGTTTGTACATACATCTGTCTAAGCCGCTGCCATCTCTAGATCGCTCAAGCACTAGAGGTGCAATCGGTAATTTACCGCCTATGGTAAACGGCTTGAAAATGTGGTGTCCATCCATTATCATTCACCCTGTATACAGGGTGATATACTTATACAGGGTATACTTATACTCAATGGTACAACGCTTGTGGCGAGGTAGTGTGAACCAAACTGAACAAAAAAGTCCTCTATCATTTTACGATCTTCGCAATAGTTTTCGAGATATTAATATATAAAGCTCGTCGAATCTGAATGCGCGGCAAGATACCCTCGCCCGCCGCGGACCGCAGGCACCGTCCCCGCGCGCCTAGTGGGCGGCGCGTGGTGGGGGTAATCCATTGCCGTGCGCTAGACAATCAGTTACCCCCACCATGCGCCGCCAACTAAGCGCGCGGGGGTGGTGACCGTGGTCCGCGGCGGGCGGGCGTATCTCGCCGCGCGT
>NW_012086355.1:0-498 GCF_000956235.1 Wasmannia auropunctata
TCAAATTCTCTTTTACCTCCTTATAAGTTGTTTTTATCACGTTACACTCGATGCGCAACAGCGAAGTTGTAATACGTATAACATTAATCTGTAATACATACAAATATAATCCAATAAAAATAACGACCAACTGTATTAATTATATTTAAAAAAATATCTAAGTATATTTAAAAATATCTAATATTACGACAAAATTTTTTACGTTAATTAATTTTATTTATTCAGGTTTACTTGTTCAAAATTCCAATAAGTACAAAATCACAAATCGCAGATGATTGGCAAGATATCGTTGACTAATTACAAGCATAAAATTGATTTTATGTCGAAAATTGATGACTGTCCCGTAAAATAGAAAAAATATCAGATATTTCTTTAAATTATAATACCTCGACTCGGAAAATCATAATATTTAAAATAAATAGCATTAAAAAATCTGATATAATGATATCAAAATCAAATATTATTTTATTCTTTTATATTAAAAGATCGGAAGAGCAC
>NW_012086356.1:0-485 GCF_000956235.1 Wasmannia auropunctata
CATGATTGATCAAACGACTGACACCAATATGATGAAAATGGAAAATTTAATAAATCATTAAGGTTATAACTTTTCTGTTTCAAATTTTTAATAGAGATTGAAAAACAGATATTATTACAAAGATTAACTTTCGTATAACCACATAAATTACATCGATAAGTACAAGTAATTTGATGCTCTATCATATTTTTTATATATTCGTACAAGATTTTTTTATATATTTTGTACAAAGAGCTGTAAGAAATTCGAATGCATCTCGTTTAATAGCAATCGAAAAATAGTCTCTTAAAGATTGCCGTATTTCAAAGGTACTTAAATTATTCATTCGTTCATATTTATGCGCAAATAAATTAAAAACATCTAGTTCCTTATAATTTAAGAAATATTTTCTAACACTGTGTAAATGTAATAAACATTGTAATACTACATTTGCATAGCATGAAACTTTGTCTCTATTTTGAAAACCATGTATATCCCAAGCAATA
>NW_012086357.1:0-379 GCF_000956235.1 Wasmannia auropunctata
TATCTTGGTAATGGTGCGCGAGATTCGTCAAAATTGTGGCTGCACAAAGTTCAAGACGGGGTATAGATACTTGTTTCAACGGAGCCACCCGCGTTTTAGATGCGAGTAGACGCACGGAAATGTCACCTGACGTTGCTGTGACACGAAGATAGAGTACTGCCGCGAAACCACGTTCAGACGCGTCCGCGAAGCCGTGCAGTTCAAGCTTCGCTTCGCTATCTCCATCGAGAGTTGGGAGTTCGTCAATTAGCTGATGCCATGAGCGTGCGTCGGTCGATGGCAGTGGTGTGTCCCAATCCAGCCCCTGCATCCAGGCGGACTGAATCAACGTATAACTTCGTATAGCATACAACTGAGTCGACAAGGCACACAGGGGATA
>NW_012086358.1:0-360 GCF_000956235.1 Wasmannia auropunctata
TAGCTGCTAGCTAATAATGTAACGCTTACTTCTTCTAGTGGCAATATAAAATAAATTAGCTAATAGCTAGACAGAAAAAAATAATTAATAACTATCTAGCCTGAACTAGATAATGACCAAAAAGCAAATAAAATAAAAAATGTATTTTTTATTTTCTGTATCAGGGGTAGTTTTTTTTCTGATTCCTAGATAATATCTTTAACTCAGAATTCTGATATCAAAAGTATCTACTTACTAGCTAGTTTTTTTTTAGCANAATTTTCTATTTTTTATTACTTTTTTTCTTCTTAAGAGAACGCCAATTAACATACATTATATTATAACTCTTCCTAACATAAGATTCTTAATTTACAATTTTGT
>NW_012086359.1:0-343 GCF_000956235.1 Wasmannia auropunctata
TCCCTGGGGAAGACCCTATAAAATAGTTTTGGGAAAATTGAGGACGCCGGAGCCTCCGGTTTGTGAATCATTACCACCGAATCAAATCGAGCGCATAATAGCCGGCCTATTCCCACGCAGGGAGGAGGAGCTGTGCAGGCATCCCCGCGAAGTTGTCCAATGGGACGAAGATTACGCTGTTTCCATCGAAGATGTGGAATGGGTCGCCTCGAAGCTGGGCACGGGTAGTAAGGCCCCTGGCCCTGATGGCTTGGCCGGAATAGTAATCAAGACGGCTCTCCCGGAATGTGACGTAATAACTTCGTATAGCATACAACTGAGTCGACAAGGCACACAGGGGATA
>NW_012086360.1:0-435 GCF_000956235.1 Wasmannia auropunctata
TCATGTATGGTAATGGATACGCGTCTTTCTTTGATACGCTATTCACTTTTCGAAAATCTAGACAAAATCGATACGTTCCGTTAGGCTTCTTAATCATGACTATCGGCGTCGACCATTCGCTTTTCGATGGCTCTATTATTTCGGCCTTTAACATTTTATCGACCTCCGCGTAGATTGCTTCTTGTATCTTCGGCGATACCGGATAATATCGTTGCTTTATTGGCCTACTGCCCCCGACATCTATGCGGTGTTCCGTTAACGTGGTAGCACCAGGTTTTGACGGATCTCCCGTAATTTCCGCTTTCAAAAACTTTGCCAACCGCTTGGCCTCTCTATCGGACAACTCGTTTAAACCGCATGACGTTACTTTCGTCTTTTCCTCGACGATCGTATAACTTCGTATAATGACTGAGTCGACAAGGCACACAGGGGATA
>NW_012086361.1:0-400 GCF_000956235.1 Wasmannia auropunctata
CGCCCCTTCGTTCAAGGCCACGAGACTTCATGGTAAAGCCGATGCGTCGATATTTCGTTCGTCGCTCGATGGGTGGAGACGTGGTCTATATTCGCGGAAAATATTAGTTGCAAACGGTTCGTGTCGCTCTACTATTCACCTTCTTCGTTCAACATTTGCTCCTGCTTTCAATCGCATATCGCGAGAATGACAACCGTTATATGAGTTATTTTAGTTCAAATATTATACGATATACTCTATTTTAAATTAATCCAATTGAATTATTTTTTAAATTACAGCTTTATGCAATTACTTTTTTGTAAATTTATAATTCATTAGTTGTAATTTGCGTGAGTTATTTTTTATGAGACATATAACTTCGTATAGCATACAACTGAGTCGACAAGGCACACAGGGGATA
>NW_012086362.1:0-320 GCF_000956235.1 Wasmannia auropunctata
TACAGTAAGTACCTGATCTTTTGTTATAATTATTATTAAGTTTTTTGTTGTATTATAATATAATTATAATACAACAAAATATAATTACATAATATAATTATATAATGCAACAAAATATTTGATAATAATTATAACGCAAGATTAGGTATTTACTGTACAGCAGACTGTAATAAAAAAAAACGCAAGCGAAAAGTCGAAATCGTCGAAATAAATGATAAAATAGTTTGGAGAGTTAAATATTGTGAAGTCGATTTTATAAAGTATTGACTTTCCAGTCATAACAAAACAGCGGCTGCGAACAACATACTAGCAGTATGGTA
>NW_012086363.1:0-524 GCF_000956235.1 Wasmannia auropunctata
AGATTAACATTACAAACATTTTAAAAATAAAACTAACAATGATAAATATAAAAAAGCTTTAAAGAAAATATGCAATGAGGATCAAATTAGAGCTTTATTTACAAAAACAGGAAGAACAAGAAATTGGCTTAACGTAACTGTTCAACGTGCGCTTAGATTGAGATTTACTTGTGGTATGAATGGTTACGAAGAACTTTTGAAACAAGGAATGCCACTTCTAAGTTTGCGCACTCTACAACGAAAATTAGAAAATTTAAAATTTAAGAGTGGTATCCCACATAGAACGAAAACCTCCAATAGACGTCCATTAGACGTATTTCATGGAGATTCGGAACTTCCAGTGGATATCCATTAGACTTCCATTGGACGGCTACTTAAAGTCGATAGTTCCCCTTTGTGCACGTCCACTGGACTTCCATTAGACATCTCCATAGATGTCCATTAGACGTTACATGGATTATTAATAAAAGATTTATGGAGCATTAATGAATGACACATGAATGTTCTGTGGATCATTAATAGAA
>NW_012086364.1:0-342 GCF_000956235.1 Wasmannia auropunctata
TAAACTTCCGTTACTACTAAATACAAAGACTATAGACACAACCTCATTCCTCACTGGGAAGCGTCTGCGTGTTTATATTTGTATCATCACATTCAAAGTCATATAAGGTCAAAGTCATATTTCGCCTTATACAATATATGAGTCTACAATATACTAAAAATAATAGATATCGAAAAGATTAGACAGACCCCTACGCAAGGTAAAAATATTTATTAAATCTTTGCCTTACTAAATAAATGAGTCTACAATATACTAAAAATATAGATATCGAAAAGATTAGACAGACCCCTATCCAAGGTAAAAATATTATTAAATCTTTGCCTCACTAAATAAATGAGTCTA
>NW_012086365.1:0-369 GCF_000956235.1 Wasmannia auropunctata
GTTCGCGAGTGAATAATTCTGCCTGGCAACGGGGTAAAAAATGCTTGTCAGTGGTGCGATGGATCAGCTGATCCGCTCCTCGCTTTAACAACGGTCAGCTGAGACCGGTGACTCAGCACCCGAGTTCCTGTTTTCCTCGAATTTGGTCCTATGCTTGCGTAAGGTGTTTGTTCGAGCGCGACCGGGAAAAACACCATGCTGCGTGCAGGCCCGAGTGATGTCACGCAACTATTCGTTGTGTTTTCTGCACCCGATTTCTGCCTTTCCGCAAGGCACACCGCGAATTCGCGAACAGGACGTCTAATAGAGGTCGAATGAAAGTACAAAATGCGGAACTATGGATGTTTAGTAGATATCTATAGGAAGTTA
>NW_012086366.1:0-840 GCF_000956235.1 Wasmannia auropunctata
CTCTTCCGATCTATATTGTAAAACAATCAATCATGAGAAATCCTAGACTAGGCGAGCATGACACCAGCATTGACTCATTTTTTCAGTACAGTCATTTTTCAACTTTTACTACATTTGGACTTGTTTTCAAATTCGAATTTATAGATAATATGCTACTGGTAAGTAAATTACTTCGATGTGTGTGTGTGTTAATAATAGTGACTCACAAGGGAAGTTTGCGAACCCGAAAATTCAGAAAAATCTGACTCTTGGTGTAAAAGTAGAGCAGTTCATCCCTAGCATGAAACTATTTTTCGTTGGTGCTCAATTCCGTTTTAAAGGGATGAAACCACCCCTTGAAAAAAATCGGTTTTTTTCTTCCGACGTGAATATCGTCGAAACTATGAGAGATAGAAAAAAATGTTTCAATCAAAGTTAAATGGCATGAAGTGAACTTTATGATAGTAGTAAAAAAAAATTTTTTTAAATTTTTTTTAATTGTTTCCCCACCACTTCTACCTTTTTTTTTAAATTTTTTAAATTTTTTTTGTTGACCAAATTAAAGGTTATTTTAATACGAATTCAACCATGTGTAATAAAGTTATTTTCCAAAGTATCATTTTCGAGAAATAATTACAAACGCCTCTATGCGCACACCATACCCGTACTCGCTTGCGCTGCGCGCACCCAGCAATTCTTCACGTAGCACATTCTGCTCGCATTTTTTGCATTTAACAAAGGATAACAATGAAAGGAAATCTATTTCCGCAATATTCTGCGAATGTATAACTATGAATCGTTTTTATCGCGTACGGCTAGACAATGCTTACGAAGCAAAATTTTAATATCGTAAGGTCAAGT
>NW_012086367.1:0-642 GCF_000956235.1 Wasmannia auropunctata
AAAAAAACTTTTTTTGTATAAATTATAAATTATTTATTTATGATTATACCTTTTGTTATATGTAATTTCTTTACAAGCAGATTAGCATTCTCATTTGGATCATTCAGAGAAATTTATAGTATGTATTAATTTTATTTTATTATTCTTTTAGTTTTGAATTATTAAGAAAGGGAATTTACAAAAATCAATTGCCAGTTTTTTAAACAAAAATTTAAAAATGTGTACTTTTACGTTATTTTTAACGTTAAATTAATAAGTTGCGACCGCACTCACGAGCGTGGTGCAACTTCGTCGTTCGTCCGACCCGCGTAATTCCGCGAAAACGATAAAGAGGAATCTAATGCGCGATTAACCGTGACTCAGGCATCTCGCCTATCGAAAACGGGAACAAGAATTGGGCGCCAGGCACGTTATAGAGAGTGCCTCTCTACTGAAAAATCTCGTTGTTCGGAAATCTAATGACTCAAGAGAAAATTAGTTAATCACGCGATTAGGCGCGAATTCACTGCAACGGTCGGACAAGGACGGCGATAACCGGTTGCTCAGTTACAGTAATGGTAAAGGGGGTGATTCGAAGGAAAACGGTCAAGGTTCGGGGAGCGAGAATAGGCTGAAAGAATGACAGTAATTATAACAATGAAA
>NW_012086367.1:7920-8468 GCF_000956235.1 Wasmannia auropunctata
GTGCCACTGCTTTATATCAAATGTTAAAAATTCAAGATTTGCCGTTGGATAATCGTGAACAGAATTTAGATTTATTATGTTTTCCACATTTATATCCTTATGGTGTTAATGGACAACATGAAGCTAGGCCAATGGAACTTCATGAATTTATTAAATGTCGTTTAAAATCTAAACATCCACAGTACAGATTAAATCAACAATACTTATTTTATTTGTTAGATAAAGCGAATATTCGTCAATTAAGTCGTGGTATTTATCATAGATTAAAAGTAAATAAATCGCGAAATCGTTACACGGCTAAAGAATATTTAGAAGAATTGGAGAAACAATTATTAGAAGCTGACTTCAGTACAATTTTTTCCACTCTAAGAAATACGGACAATACTGGCGTAAACCAAGAAATGATTTAAATTGTATGACACAACACTACGGATCTGCGACATTTTTTCTAACGTTGAGTCCTAGTGAATGGCTGTGGGATGAATTAGGTAAATATATTCGCGAAGTAAATGAATGGTCCGATTCTTCTTTATCTACCAGTATTCTTA
>NW_012086368.1:0-736 GCF_000956235.1 Wasmannia auropunctata
ACTTCGTTATAATTACAATCAACATTACGATTAGGTGATTGAGCGAAAGAGTTGCATAATTTTGATCCACGAAAGTGACGATTTGACATATATAAAGTAACTGTAAAAGTAACTATTAAATTAGTTACTAGTTACTTAAAAAATCTAACTAAGTTAAGTTACAGTTACACATGGAAAGAAAGTAACGAAGTTAAGTTACAGTTATTGAAAAAAGTAACTGTAACTGTAACTTCGTTACAAGTAACGAGTTACTTCCCAACCTTGACTTTAACCTTATAGAAAGTCGATCAGTAGTAATATATTTAAAAATGTTTTGTTTTGACACATTTTGTGCAATAAAAAGTTTTAATCCTTCGCTTCCCCAGTGAGAAGGCTGATGTCGAATCGACGTCGTTGTCATCGAAAACTCATCGAATCGAAATTGACATCGAAAATCAGGCCATTTCGATCAAATTGTTTTGACGTCAAGAAATACTTGTTTCCAAGTTACCAATGTCAAAAACCCAAAATTAGTCTAAAATTAAAAGTTAATCATGCATATATGTATATCCAGTGAGAAATAATTGGTCGAAAAGATGTCGAATCGACATCGAATCGACCCAAAGAACAGAAAAGTCAAAATAATATTAATTTAACGTTAAATTGACCGAATTTACGTCATTTTTTACATTATAAAATCTAGATTTCTAATCTAGATTTCAAATGAAGATCGGAAGAGCACACGTCTGAACTCCAG
>NW_012086368.1:756-7040 GCF_000956235.1 Wasmannia auropunctata
TTTGACATTATAAATGTTATTGTACTCTGGCAAACTGAAAATGTTATTAACAAAATTGTCGGTTACGCGATAAGGAGTACATTTTTAAATTTTTTGTTTCAGAATAACCAAAACGGCGGATACATCATTTAAAAGTGCACATCTTACGCGGATTGCTGTATTTCCTCGAGAAATTAATATTTTTCAATAAAATTTGAAACATAACAAGTTTAATGTACGTATTAATAAAATGCCAAATTACATCAAGTGGATCGTATTTACTTTTCCTGCAATCTTGCAGCTCAAAAACTCTTTATTTTTGAAAATTGCTCAAAGTATCTTATCCCCTTAATAGGGAACAGTAAATTGGAAAAAGTTCTTTAATAAGTTAATATATTATTATAATATACTTAATAATATAATAATGTATTTAATAAATATTATACACACATTTAAATTTGTAATATGCTGCGCTGTTACACGAAAAATTTGTAGAAATTGTTGAACTAGGAATGCTTATAAATATTTCGAAGTTAGTTAATTTATAAATAATATGAAACATTTAATAAATAATTTTATTTTTTGTAACATAATATAAATTATTTTTATTGTATAGCACAGCTAATGTTCAATTCCCAGATCAGTTTATACTATAACCTATATCTACAAAAGAGAATACTTACTTGTACTTATTTTCTCCGATTTTAAGCTGCCCCTTAAATATTATATCAATAATTTTTATTAATCTTGGGCGCATTTCCAAAAATTGTCTGTGTCGATTACAGATTAATTGGTCTTCAAAATTCGTACTGTACAAACAATTAATAAATTATTATGTTCTCTCTAGTATAAATTATTTTTGTATAGGAAAATTGATGTGGAAATTTAATTCTCAGATTTATTTATGCTATCTAATATAAAAAAATGTATACTCATAAACTCCGATCCTATGCTGCATCTCACATATTTGCAGGTTTATCCTTGATATCAAATCACATCCTATTGAAAACAATTTATATCGTGTCAAATTCTCATAGATTCGTTTGATTTCGCTACTCTCACAGTAAGGATTCCTGAAATTGTTTAATAGTGATCGAGTTAATTTTGATATTACCGAATCAGCACACATAGTGGTTACATTTCCCAGGTAGCATAGAGAGTTCAGAAAGAATTCATGAACCATCAATTTTGAGTCAGTTTATTTTCAAATACAAAAAGGATTTTTTTTCTAAAATTTTTGAAAAAGAATTGTTCTTTTGTACCTAAAAGTGAACTCAGAATTGATGATATACGGCTGAATATACGAATGAATTCTTTTTGAAGTCTGCGTGCTATCTGGGTTTGACATCCTTAATAAATAATCCTGCAGTAAACGAGAATGGACTGAAATAGATTGAAAAAAAATTCATTTCAACGTTCGCGAATGCGTACTACTGAAAGTCTGTATCCATTTTAATGCCCAATGCCCAATGTCCAATTCATTTATAGATATTGCATGAAGCATATATGCTTTCTATGCCATTCGAATCCAAAACAATTCATGTTTAAAAAATAAATTTTGAATACTAGTTAATTCAAAATTCAAAATAGGAAAAAAATGCAGTTTTTTCAATGTAATTAAATTTTAAACAATATAGTTTATAATGAAATATAGTTTTTCGTGAAAGTGAACCATGAACATTATTCAATTAAAAATTGTGATTAGCGTATGCATGGTTTCAATCCACGTAATCCAAAAAATATGTTATATTCGTATTATAAAAAAATAGAAATGTATTAGATAGAGATAAAAATGTTTTTATTTCCACGGAGACCAATTCATTTCAATCCATAAATTAAAAAATTTTAATCCACTTTAATACTTTCTCGTTTACTGGGGATATATATACACACATTCATATACGTATATATTATAATATTATATAAAAGCATCAAAATCCGCTTTGTACCGTGTTGGCGTTTATGATCTTAATTATTAAATTTTTCACGGTCTTTCCTGATAATTAATTAGTTAATTAATTAATTTTATATATATGTATGTGTGTGTGTCTGGTATGAGTGTGGTATGCGATTGCCTGAGCGTAGATTTCCACTTTTGGGGAACAGCTCTTATTTAGTTTTCGACCGTCGTATGTAAGAGGCACACACGAGCAGGCCAATTTTTCAAGAGCTATTAATAGAGTAGTTTCTCGAAAGCTAAGAGTAAGGGAGAGTTCCTCGAGAGATGCCGAGCGAGTACGTATCATCTCCGAGTCCTGCGAGCTGTATCTTTATAATATTAAAGTTTCTTTTCTTATCTCAATCTGCATTGTAAGACGTCGACACTCATCACACATATATTCCATTCAATAATATCCTATATACACAGTGCGGTCCATAAGTTCCCGGACTGATTTTTTTGCAGCCTTTCCATTGACGCCATTTATCAAACAACTGTTGAACTACGTAGTGTGAACCCTTTCGAACAGCCGTATTGAGTGGCATCGTTTTAACCGCAGTTGTTGAAGACGTCTGATGGAATTGTGTACGTGTGTCAGACTTGAGAGATGGACGAGAAGGAGGAACAGCGGGTAGCAATTAAATTTTGCTGCAAAGCTAATCTTTATATTATTATGTAGATTTTCAGCGACAAAGACATTTGAATTGATTCAGAAGGCGTACAAAATTTAATTGCTACTTTCTAAATTTTTTTGGAGTAAATTTTTTCATTCCAAAAGATTGAAAATGCTGTCACTCGCCACTCGGCCACTTGAGTGGAAGTATTCTACTCTTTTGGAGTGAGATTTACTCAAAAAAAGTGAAAATTCACTCCAGAAAATTTAGAGAGTACCCGCTTCCTCCTTCTCGTCCATCTCCCAAGTCTGACACACATACACAACTACACCAGATTATATCAGACGTCCGCACTCTTCAACAACTAAAAATTGCCATTCAACACTGTTGTTCGAAAGGTTCACACTACGTAGTTCAACAGTCGTTAGATAAATGGCGTCAATGGCAAGGCTGCAAAAAAATCAGTCCGGGAACTTATGGTCTGCACTATATGTATGTATAGACTATAGAGAGTGATGGGGAAAAATAACTTCTGAACGGTTCGAGATAGAGAATTGAAATTTATAGAGATGCAAATGGCATCACAAAATCTATCATTTAATACCAAAAAGGCCATTTTAATACCCCCGGGTGGCGGGGGAAGGGGGGCGGAAAATCTTAAATTGCACGTGGGGTCGAGTGAGGACTCGTTTGAAAGGGCCTTTCAAGGCGAGAACAACGAGCGGTGTCCGAGGTCTCTACGATTTTTTTTCGCAGAGTTATGCTCATTTGAACATTGGTGTTTTTTGGCACTAACAAGACTCACGGCGAGAACGTGAGGAAGATAAGGCTTTGCGGACGTTCCTGAGTGGATGGAAACGTATGTGAAAGAGCGTATGTGTGTGAGAGGAGCATGCGCGAAGTCTTATCTTCCTCACGTCCTCGCCATGGGTCTCGTTAGTGCCAAAAAAGTCCTCCCGGCTTTCAGAGGCGGGCATACGGCGCGAATTGCAAGACCGCGTATTTGCGTGGCTCTTGCTACTAAAATATCAAATACTGTTTTTATCACATTCTTTTTTTAGTTTTTTCAGCGGTCTCGAATTCTTTTTATATGAAATCGGCGATTCCCGATAATTTGTCATATTTCTATTGCTCTTATTACGCACGGCGTAATATATATTTCTTATGCGAGCTCGTATCACAGAAGTACTCGTACAGTAAAAATTACCCACGCATTCTCGCTACTGTTTACGAGCGTATCGTGCGGTCTTGACGTTCCACGGACTGCGAATTTACTTGTTCTCGTACCGAATATCGTTGCCTTGTAATGAACTGTGCGAATCTTGTGAAATATACTTGCTAATTTCTCTGTTGTTAATTTTGATGTATTTTACTACTGATTGTGAATATTCTCCTCGCTCCTCGAACTTCTATCCATTTCTCTCGATCCGCCCCCTCTACCAATATCGTAACTGAGCGGTCGGTTATCGCCGTTACCATCGCTGTCCACAATTAAAGTAACTTCGAATAAAATAATTGCGTTTTCGAATGCTTAGATATCGAATCTTGTATTATCGAGCAATCATTACCGCGATAAGAGTGGCATACTCTTTAACATGTCTGGCCCCCAATTCCTGTTTCCGTCTTGGCGGATATTAAATTTGCGTATCGACTTGTACGGTATTAAGACTAATTACGTGATTCTGTTATAATCTAGCTTTGTGGACGAGCGACGAAGGTGCTCCGCACTCATAATTGTGTGGTCGCAATATACATATAAATCCCACAGCAACGACCGCCGTGCGCTGCGGCACGCCGAATGCAGCGCGCGGCGTAGCGCGGCGTTGTGCGAATAATCGTTATTTTTAACAATGTTCCATCACTCCGATCGGTTTGAAAAAAATATATGTTAAAGTAGAGAATCTAGAGACGTTTTTGTGAAAATGTAAAAGTGGTCACTCATAAACATCATAAAAAAGAATTCATAAAAAATTAAAAAATTTTTTTAATCGTTATTTTTATTATAAAAATTACAAAAAATTTTCTTAAACTTACCTAAACGATGTTTACAACATATATTTTTTTCATTAAAATCGATACAGCCGTTTTCGAGAAAAATCACATTTTTTATTTTGGTTTCCCTCTCCATAACTCCCAAAAAAATGCAATGTTAAGGCTAATTTTTGGAAAAGTTTTACATCTCAGGAGTGCCAACTAATGATACCAATTTGAGCTTGATTGGTGCTGGAGCAGATTTTATATCCTTATTCCGCTATGCCCTTTTTCATATAAGAATATATATAAAACATATAATTAAATGTAATTAAATGTAAAATATATCCATATATATTCATACATATTTCTTTCCTTTGTAAAATTATTCTTTAATACAAAAAAATGATAATAATAAGAAGAAAACATAAAAAATAGTTAAAAGGATAATTTTACATTATTTTTTTTTTGTCAAAACATCAATGTTATATACTTAGTGCGTCGGTATAATGACTGATACACTCGGAGTTTGTTAATAATAAAGAATGCCTGTTTATTCAACTTTACACTTTACCGAGAGGTAGGACTAGCGGCACGTGCTCTGCACGGCTACTCCAAACGGCGCTCCCTCTTGCTCTGCTCCGGCGCTGCCACCGCGACCGCGTCGCGTCACTCGCACTCATACCAACATACGCTCATACCAACATGCTCGAGCGCCCATACACCACAATCAAGTTTGAAGAAATGAGAAAAATTGTTCATATATAATCATATATAAATGATTAAAAATATACATATATAATTATATATGAATAATTTTTTCTCATTTCTTAAAACTTGATTTTTTATAAAAAAAACAATGCAAAAATTATTCTTTTAATTATTTTTTATGTTTTCTTTTTATTATTATTATTTTTCTTGTATCAGACAATAATTTTACAACGAAAAGAAACATATGCGAATATGTATGGACATATTTCGCATTTAATTATGTATAATTATATATAATTATATATTTTTATATATGTCTATATATATTTATATATGTTCCTATGTAAAAAATTTTTTTCTGAGACTTTATTCGTCAGTCTAATAATCTTGAGTTCATCTGGTTGTTTCGTAAGGAATGGATCTATATTTTAGTGGTATATACATTAGTATAAATTCAGTTTTTTTTCTTTTTTATGATCTTGCTAATTTAATATTGAGCTAGCGGCACGTTTTTTTTTTTTAACGACACGGGGGTACAAAATTTTGATTGATGATACAAATTAGTATAAAATAAATACTAAAAAATTGAATAGATCCGATTTGATATTGCTAATTTGATCCTGCCAGCTTATTTATTAGAGGTTTGATGTTATAATTTGCCCTCATTCATATCCTATAATTTTTGTCTACAACTTTCTTCCGTATCTTGTGTATTTTTCGAAATATTTGCCTGGGAAAGTTAAAATGGGACACCCTGTATGTGTATGTGTGTAAATTATGTTATTGCATTTATATATCATTTTGAGAAAAACACTATGATAAATAAATACGTCGTAATCACAAGATTATCAATCGTATAATTATATGGAATCATTAAAGATAAACTTATATAATACAGATGTAGACATATGCGTGTTTTTATTTTTAAATTATTAAAGATAAGAAGTCTCAAGTACATGGTATCGAGAGAGAGAGAGAGAGAGAGAGAGAGAGAGAGAGAGAGAGAGAGAGAGAGAGAGAGAGAGAGAGAAGAGAGAGAGAGAGAGAGAGAGAGAGAGAGAGACGAGACG
>NW_012086368.1:7060-11321 GCF_000956235.1 Wasmannia auropunctata
GACGTGTGCTCTTCGATCTATCGACTTTTGACATAAATTTGCGATTTATTTGCGAATAATACATTATTAAGATCATGATTTTTATTATATAAATGCTTTATAAATAAGTATGAATACTTATAATGTTATAATATCAAACATATTGCCGCAAAATTACATTTTTTTCCGTTTTACCATCTCTCTGGATAATCAAACACGTATGGTAACTAAAATGCAGTTTTAAATAAAATTAACTATTAGCAAGTTATAATACAGATGAATTACAATGTACATGTCTAAAAAACATTGATCTAACAATAAATCATTAAATTAATATTGTATTGACTAATTGCTTGAATTTTAGCAATTACTAAACCAGCCACGCTAACTCCCGTAAGGATGTCGATCTTTAATAATATCTCGTCGGTGCCTCTAATAAGCACAATAATTTGTAGTATTTGTGTCGCTAAAATGTAAAGTTATAGATTTTGTACTTCCGCCGTTCTTTCGAAAACTATACTATTACTAAAATCTAAAACTTTATATTTTGGGGGTGCAAATTATAACGCTTCGAATATGAAAATAGCTGATTTCGCACATGTCGAAGGCACTCTACTCTTGAGTCTAATAGGCATCAGGATAGTTTCCGAAAGAACGGCGGGGGCCCAAAATCTGAAACATCCTTTACATTTTGGCGGTACAATTATTACGCTTCGAGTGTGAAAGTAGCGACCGAGCTCATAGCAAAGAATACCCAGGGAAAAAATTTTTCGTATAAGAACATATATAAAAATATATAATTATTATATACAATTATATGCAAAATATGTTCATATATATCCATAAATGTTTCTTTCCTTTGTAAAATTATTCTTTAATACAAAAAAATGATAATAATGAGAAGGAAACATGAAAACTAATTAAAAGGATAATTTTTACATTTTTTTTTTACGAAAAATCAAGTTTGAAGAAATGAGAAAAATTACTTGCATATAATCATATATAAATGATTAAGAATATACATATATAATTATATATGAACAATTTTTTCTCATTTCTTAAAACTTGATTTTTTATAAAAAAAACAATGCAAAATTATTCTTTTAATTATTTTTTGTTTTCTTTTTATTATTATCATTTTGCTTGTATTAAACAATAATTTTACAAAAAAAAACATATGGATATGTTATATGAACATATTTCGCATTTAATTATTTATAATTATATATAATTATATAGTTCTATATATGTTTATATATATTTATATATGAAAAATTTTTTCCCACGTGTTAATATTCAATTCTCATATCCGTGCTATTAATAATCATGCTATTAATAATAGTATAAAAAAAAAATAATTACGCATAATAAGTTTTGATGTCATGTTCTTTCCTGCATATGTCTCGTGATTTGAACACCAAGTTAGTTAATTTATCCTGTAATGAAAATTGTAGATTTTCCTCATAGTATTGTCTTCTTAGCATTATTTTACTTGATGTTTCCCTTAATTCTCTTTGCAGATGTTCCTCACGGATTTGGTCTTTGATACTCCAACTGTAAGGATCCGTAAGTTTGCTTAATAGTAAATTAATATTTGTTTCATATTAGCAATTATGCTTGAAACACGTTCCGTGCCTCAAACATAATTTATATTAAATTAATTATAATTAACGTTACATTAGAGAATGTTAGTTGTTATTTAATTGTGTGTAAATAGAACGAATAATTGTCTATTTCTTTTATCTTTCTCTTAGATAGCGAAAGTCTATATGCAGAATGGAGATCGTCTGTCGCTTGACTATTGAAGTGTTTGGTTCAGATCTTTGTGTCGAGGTGTTACAGTCGTATTTCACTTTGTACTAATGACGCATACCCACTATTTGTCAAAATGTTTGGTCTAAATCTATATTTATACATACCATTTTTAAAATATAAAAATCATAGAATACTTATTTAATATTTTAATTAATTTAGAGCAAGCACGTAACTCGATATTACATAAAAACTATCATTTTTGGGATTTAAATGATCATTATAGATATATTAAAAATATTTTCGCGCGCGCGCGCTTGTGTATGTTTTTAATTACACTTCAAAACTCTTCATACGAAATACAAACGATTTAAAACAATAATTTTTTCAGCCGCAGTACCTGTCGGGTCAACTGCATATGAACCGTCATAACGCAGTTGAATGCACGTTCCTTTTCATTTTCTCAAAGGAGATTCAACCGACAATGAAATTCTAATGAGTTTTAATCCCGAAACACAATAGGTGTAGTATGCCTTAAGCCTTAAAAAATTAATCAATCATAATCGATTATTATTCTTCACATACGATTGGCAACTGCCATTTCTTATGACTTAAATAAGACTTACTACACCTATTGTGTTTTATTTTTAATCTATCAGCTATTTATCAGAAATAAAATCATGTTCTGTGTGGGTAAAAGGTATTCAAAAGAAGTATTAAAGTTGACTAAAACATATCCATGGCCATCATCTTTTAGTCATCATGGATAAGTTTCTAAACCAATTAGCAGTGGCGCATTCATCGCTTATTATCGCCATCTTTTCGTCGACTATTCTCTCCCTAAAAGATATCTTTATAGAAATTCCGTCATCTTTTAGACATCTTTTTGATGACTTGGTATACTGTCTGGGTATAACATTACTTTTATAGATTTGAAAATCCTCTTTCAGAATTAAATTAAGTATAGACAATAACAGAATGCGAGTGAAATTATTATGTATACGAAAACGAAAAAATTTTTGGAAAAATTACAGTTTTGTTATATATCTGCAATTTCTAGTATCGACTCGTAACAATATTTAATTAGTATAAGAGTTTTATACTTTGTACTTTATAAAATAAGCATTATCCGCAGTGAGGCCTACGTGAAAGAATGATTTTGTACTTTTTCTTTTAATGAGCTTAGATGCTGTACGTAATATATGAGGAAAGGTTGAGTGAAAATTCGTGTACAGTATTACGTCGCCAATGGCGGACATAACATGAACACGTGGCGACAGCAACCCCCAAAACGAAAATGCGCCCTTCTCGGTTAAAATGTGGCTTTACAGTTATGTATATATGTATATGAGATTCTCACCAGCTCGTGGAAGCTCCTCGTCTCTTTCTGATATTCAAAATCTTGGGAATGGGACGTGGGAATGGGAATGGCTCCATCGATCTATGTCGTTGAATGGCTCGCACTATCAACTTGTCGGATCGCAGGTCCTTACGAGACACCGGTTTGCACGCAAGAAGCAGAGTAGAAAATCCCGATCGATGCCCACTCGATAGTCTAAAGCCCGTTCTACAATATGTCATATGTCGGGTCGTAATCCGTAAGAATTGACCAATTACAATCGAATATTCTTCTTACTATTTAACTGTGATTGGTCAGTTCTTACAACATACGGCTTACGACCCGACATACGACGTATTGTAAAACAGGCCTTAAGGTCCGTTTACAATGGCTGCGTTCCTTTTGGACGCTCACGCGCTGTAAGCGCTTATAAGCTTCGCTTATACCGTTCCCTTTGGCGTTATAAGCGCTCATGAAAGACTTTATGACGTCATTATTACGTCATGACTCGTGCTTACAATTGCTCATTTTATCCATGGTAGGAAAGAAACAAGGTGAACCATTCCGGTGGATGCGCAGTCGTTAAAAAATAGTGGCGAGGCAATGAATCAATCAGCTTTTCCCCAAGATGCAAAATTCAGTATGGCCGACATTGCCAGCGTGTATTTAAAATACGCGCCTCTACAAATGGGGAACAACTGATTGGCCTAAATTTTAAAGCCACACTCTCGATGACGTCATTATGCGCATTGGTTCACCTTGTTTCTTTTCACCATGATTTTATCGAGGTAGGGCAACGAAAGCGTGAGCGCTATAAGCGTCCAAAGGGAACGGTGACCGTTGTGTTGTCGGAACGCACCTAACCAAAATTTGTATGGACAACTACATAATCTTTATGCGATTTAGATCAAAGTATTGCGCTATACATATAGTATATAACCTTGTGAAAAGGTTGAAGGCGCTATAATTCACCAACCGGTGGATGGGGAAAGGGGAGGAAAAAAATAGATAAAAGTATATCCAGATAAACTAATTGCAATAGCTGTATAATCACAGATAAACAACATATTATCCAATCTTCATTAAAACATATTATATCTAATTCAACATTTGCTAACATAATTATATAAAACATAATCATATCACTTTCAATTGCCATCTCGATACGCTCACAGTCACTCACAAATGCCA
>NW_012086368.1:12887-16340 GCF_000956235.1 Wasmannia auropunctata
GCGTTTATTCATCAATCTTCAAAAATTAATGTCTCGTTTACGATTGCGAATTTTGCAAAATGGTAGAGGACTTTTCGATTCAGTTTAGTCCGTTCTACCTACCCATGAACGGTCATACACCTATTATGAGACACCCTGTATATTTGAGTCGAAAACAATAATTTTTATCTTCAAGGTAGTATCAAACATACACTTTGTACGCGTCTAAAAATGAAGGTACAACTGCGTAGAAAAGTGAAAGAATTATATTTTTTAAATACATTTATTTTATTAAACAATCTTATAAAACAAATGTTAAAATTACTTCTTATTAAAGCATTACGGAGTTAAGAATTTTCTATTTAAATGTTCTAAGACATAATCAAATTTTATATATATAATATTAACAAATTTTAATATTTTTTTAATCTTCTTGTTACATATATTTATTTTCTGAAGTTTTAATTTAATTTTTTTAGCCACATATTTTTAAGCGATGTTTTAGCTCTAGATTTTAGCGTATACGGAGAGAGTGACAGCAAATTCGTATTTTCGTAACATATAGTGATTTTGTTTTTATATGACCGGTTTCTACCGAATTCTCAGCTATCTTGTACGGTTTTAAATTGCACCGCTAACTTCATTAACATACGTCGAGAATACGTATAAGACTAAGCTTCGTAAGGATATGAATCAGTAAATAATTTCTTTTATCAATTATAAGCATTCGGCGTGTACTCATTGATTGTCGCTTTTCTTTCTATGTGATTCAATATTCAATGTAGTATAAATTTCAAAATCTAAAGAATGAA
This sequence comes from Wasmannia auropunctata, assembly GCF_000956235.1. Lineage (NCBI taxonomy): Eukaryota > Metazoa > Arthropoda > Insecta > Hymenoptera > Formicidae > Wasmannia > Wasmannia auropunctata. Next base: position 13,679 of record NW_012086368.1, read on the forward strand.
ACACAAACAAAAATTTTGTATTAAGTTTATAACTGTATAACTGTTATTTATACAAGTTTTTCGTCACCGTTGTAATGATTGTCATCTCAATTGGTCCAGAGCTTCAACATCGCCCTATTAGACATACATACAGTGACACAAATTCTCTGGATATTTTAGGATATAACATAATCTTTGCAAGACTTAATTATTGCGTCTGCGGTTACTGTTATAGACATCAGTTTTATGTCCGCTGTCGCCGTTGTCAGATTCGCATCGAGCTTTGCGACCGTAATTGATTACGAGTTCCGCAACTGAAATTGGGACTTGCACGAATGCAAATCCCTCAATTGTTTTTTTCGATTTGCTTCAATAACAGTAGTTGGATCTGCGATTGCGAATAAGCAAAATCTGATCTATCACAGATTTTGCAACGGATGTTAGCCCTATCGCTAATAACGGCTTTTAATAATCGCAAGTAATTCGAGGTATTAAATTTTGTATAGATTGCTATTTCTATATTTTGCCAATATAAATAAATACGTAACTCAAAATGTCATTTATGACACCTTCGCGTATGCTATGGCGTCGCGCCAGCAGCTACGAATGCTAATAGACTTTTAGCCAAATCCAACTCGCGAAGTGGGTAGACAAAAATATATTTATAAAAAATATAGACGACACTGAGATCATTTACAACTAAAAATCGAAATTTCCTATCTCAAACTACTGTCTGAAGATATTGCATAAAGAAGTGTACAAACTTTCGAGGATTTCATGACCGCTTGTAGATCGTTTTATTTCTATATTTTCTAATGTAAATATTTTTCTTTAGTAGAAATCGAAAATTACCATTACAATAACACTATTAAGGAAAAACTAGTACATTGACATTTTTTGAAATAACATCGTTGCAGAACCAGTTATTTCAACTTGTTAACGAATTATTAAATTAATCATGATTTCAACAGATTTATGATTTGGATTTATGATAATTGTTTTTTACAATTTCGAATTCATAATCTCTGTCGTATATATGACACATTAACAATAAACAATTCTTGACAAGGACGGAGATTTTTTACTTTTTTGGATGTGAAATACATTATCCAAGTAGAGGGAGATGGTTTTAATAATACAAAGATTTTATCTATTTTGTTGTATGTGCGAAATATGTATATTTTCTACATATAGCGTGCAGCGTGAGCACTCTAGTTAAATATGTTTTTTGTCAAATTTCTTAAAATTTGTCAAAAATTAAAATAGTTCTTTTAAATAGTTCTTTTAAATTTCTCCGAATTCCGAATATGGAATTTCACACCCATAGAAGCTTTGAATATAGAAAGAGTCTATCTTTGATACCCAATGTTTATTTTAACCGACTTCTATAAACGATGCGACGTGTATTAAACATATTATAATATTACTAATACAAAACTGGTACAAGAACAGTAGGGAGTTGCGCTTACGTTCTTGCACTAATGTGGTATTTGAGTTGTGGTAAATGTGAAGAAAATTTTAAAACTTCTAAACAATTTTTAATAATCATTATTCAATAGAAATACTAACTGCAGATAATGATTTTGAGAGTGAAAATAAATAAAAAGGAAAACTTCTATATATGTAGATGCGTGTGTGTATCCTTGGGCGCGTGCGATCGAGAGTATAAATATGTAACTATCTATATAAGTAAATATGTATATATGCAATGTAAATGGATAAACAGGAGATGCAACTTTACCTCTCGGTTCCAAGATCGAATAAAACAAGGACATCTTGAAAATTACTAATGTTTTTGAATGAGATAATTTTTAATTTGCTCTTAATTATCAATATATTATATTCGACATAAATTGAAGTTAGATATACATAATGATTTGTAAAAAGAATTGGAAAGCTATAATTGATGTACTGTCGTAGTTTTATATATAAATTTTCATATTTCTCATAAGATTATTAATTTTTTGTAACAAGTGTTGTGATAAAAAGTATAATTTAATTATTGTTATGCGATGCAATATTTTATTCGTGTTTGCTCCAATTTCGAATTAATTTCTAAATTATTAAAGCATAACAGACAGTGATTTTTTAACAATAAATAAGAATTTTATTCATTTTATTTTTATGTACTAATTTTTCCTTAAATATGGCATTATTATAATAATTTTTGATTTGTAAATAATGCAAAAGGAAATACGTAGAAAATATAGAAATAAAATAATTCCCAAGTGTTCACAAAATTTTTAAAAATTTGTACCATTTATTGAACTAATCATCTGAAAAATACTTTTCCAATTATAGCAATTCAATTAAATTGAAATTATACTGTGGTATATTGATGGTTTAACAGTTTAACATATTTGTTTGCCTACATTTTTATACAAATATATTTACACTTTTATATAAAATGTATTGATTCAGCAAAACGTAACATGGACATGACAACGAAAATATAAAACGATTAGTGTGACTCGCTTCGATCTTCTTATTGCTTGACTTTGTTTCCAATTGTTACAATGACGTAATGAATATTATTTTGAATCACTCTTTAATTACGATTAAACATATTTATTCTACGATACAGAGTGGAAAAATTCACATATGTATAAAAAGTCATTTTGCTTTGAGTAAATTGATAATTATTTTATTTTTTAGTGGAATTTTATTGTTAGAAATTTAGGAA
>NW_012086369.1:0-634 GCF_000956235.1 Wasmannia auropunctata
ATTGTCTTTAAATTGTTTCTTAATATCTTATGGATAATATTTCTCAAAAACCAAGAAAGTATTACTCTCGCAAGCAGTTGCTTTTGCTTCATAGGAATAAGAAGAGAAAGTCTTAGCCACCGTATGCGTTCTAAAATAGAATTAGAAACCTTGACCGAGATGATGCGTCAGAGTGAATCTAGTCTAAAAGTAGGACACCGCCATACATGGAAGCGTTGGTTTAGGCGATAGACCATTACCTTATATAGTTACATTTTGTTACTTTCACTCCGTATATGGTATGTGGGTCGACCTGCGCTAGTATGACTCACAGCGATAGAATAGAACAACTACCCCTTCTCTTATTGTAAGATGCTTATAAAAGGACCTCCTCTGACCGCTGTTGCGTAGATCAGAGAGCGGATTCGAAGTAGAGAAGCTCAGATCCGAGCTCTGAATCTCAATAAAGTCGCTTGAAAATACTTTAAAATTCTATAAGTTATTACACTCCATTCCGACCAATCCCGAGGCTTCGTCATCATTCGGACGTCCAGTAAATAATCCTGAGGTTTTAACCCNCTTAAACCGCCAGCGAAGGACCCACAAAACGACGCTCTGCAGGGGAACGAACAGGAGTTCGCTTCACCAGGACGTC
>NW_012086370.1:0-551 GCF_000956235.1 Wasmannia auropunctata
TAGCGCCTCTTGTGTCAGAAATTGTAAAAGTACACTTCCCCCACCCCGCAACTGGTCGACGATAATAATGACAATGACGTTTCTTAATCTGAAATTCCTACATTTCGGACTTTGCATTGCAATATCTCCGCTCGTAGGACATGTAGAAAAAAATAACACACTTTCATTATATAAATCGAACCCAAGCTATCGATTAAGCCTACTTGGAATTTAATCGGTTCGACCGTTATTAAGATTTCAAAATCTCGGGTGCTCGCAACGCGACGGCTCGCGTTAAGAGACCCGGCATGGCTTGTTAAACACTTGACACCAAGCCACTACCGTGTCTCCTGATAATATATAATACTTTTATGTATAATTTTTAAATTCTTATTGCATATACTTTTAAGTACTTAATATTATAATATAATATTTGTTTCGTAGGATGGAGACCGAGAGGCAGGAGAAGCGGACAACGCCAAAGGGCAAGAAGAATTTTTAATTTTTTGTTCAACATGTGCGACAACTATAACAAACACTACTTCGGAGAAAGAAGAAGAAGAAGAGGAAAA
>NW_012086371.1:0-796 GCF_000956235.1 Wasmannia auropunctata
TCACCACCAAAGTTTCCAGCATAGGGAATCCTAGTCCCTCGTCTCTCTTGCCGCAGTATATTAATCCGTTCGTTGTGGACTGCGACAAGTGGTAAATGTCTTTGATCACTACCCGTAGCTCCTGATCTAGTTGCCTAAGATAGGTTACTGGCGGTACTGCCAGTACCAACTGGTACAGGTAGTGTGGGACTAGGTAAGTGGAGATTAGATTCACCTTTTGGTTTCAGCGCTAGCTTTCTTATTTGGTTGGTCGCTGAGCAGAGGTTTTCTCTTAGGTCCTTCATGTCTATTCCAGCCCAAAAAGATATTTTAATACCAAGGTATTTTAGTAAAGTACCCGCAACCGCGTACGGGATACTTTCTCCACTTAAAAGTGTCAGCCGGGGATCCGCTAGGTACCAGGAGTCTTTAGTTGTGTTTATGCGGAAGGCTGCGCATTTTGCCGCCGAAATTTTCACCTAATCCATTCAGGTAGCCTTCCGCATAACCCAGCAGATCACTAGCCTGTGGTGCCGTTTTTGCTGTCAGGATGATGTCAGCAAAGGCCAGTACAGAACGCCTGCTTCGTTTCCGATTTGGTATCCCGGCTGACTCTCCAGCGTTTTGAGAATAGGCTCCATCACAAGGTTGAAAATTGACGGAGATAAAGGGTCCCCCTGCTTGACCCCGCGCTGGAGCTTTATCTCTATATAGTCGTTCTTGTTCTTAATGACTGTTCTCACATCCTCATAGGAATCTACCACAAGCCGCACCACAAACTCGGGTAGTCCCTTCTTCCGTAACGCAACTCCTATGA
>NW_012086372.1:0-303 GCF_000956235.1 Wasmannia auropunctata
ATCTAACTAACACAGAGAGAATTACTGCAAATCTGTTTAATGACACATATTCTAACTGCGATCCAATTTCTAAAGTTACTGTCTATCGGACAGTTTCGCGATTCGAAAGAACGGGTTCAGTTGCAGATGAAAACAGGTCTGAGAGACCTAAACTCACTTTGATCAAGCATCTCGAAGAGGTGGATATCCGACCGTGCCTCCTCCACGCGGTACACCTTAGATAACGCGCCGGCGATACTTAAACTTTGAAGGTTCGTAACTCAGGAAGATCTTAAGCAAAAAGGGTTTGTAACCAGTGTTTCG
>NW_012086373.1:0-443 GCF_000956235.1 Wasmannia auropunctata
TCCATGTAATCGTCGGGTGGCATCATTTCTTCAATGTTCATTAACGAGAGTTACATTTTCACAATCACTTGGTTGTATTAAATCTCACCACTGACAAGGTGTGTCAAATCTTTACAATATATATGCCGAAACTAATGGGTGTGGTCTATTTTTCGCAAATGTTGCAGATATCGTTTGATTTCGCGACGTGATCTCGCTGCCATGCATTGGCGCTTGATCAAAATGCTTAATTGCATCTTTTAATGTGTGTTCGATGACCGCGAAACATTTAGATTGAAAGAATATTATATTACGCGAATCTAATGTGTCACAGCTGCCGTACATCGACGCTTGTGTAAAAATGTTAAAATGCATTTTTAACACGTTCGGTGATCTCTTCGATATTTTGATTGTCCATGTAAAATCATGTATTACACAAAAGTATTATGTGACAGCCGCCGTAC
>NW_012086374.1:0-713 GCF_000956235.1 Wasmannia auropunctata
ATTCCAAAAAACGTCCCATTCGTCAGACGTCAAAATCGATCATGGGCACATTACTAACGAGTATACGACTTCACAAGTTGAGCTAAATTCATGCAACTCATTGACGAACCATGTAACACAATCCTCACCGCGACGACTATTTGTACGTCGATGTATAATTGTAACGCGCCGCAAAACGGTAATATCCTACGCTAAAACGCACGATGATGTTGATAGGCGCGTCTACGCGGAATGTCATCTCGACGCTCTTCGTCGTTGTCATCCTCCTCCTCCTCCTCCCCCTCTCTATCGATGTCCATTTCTCTTTCCTCTTTGTTATCCTTCTTCTCTAATATACATTCCAGATCGGCGTATACGACAAACGGAAGTCGCTCCTTTACTGATGATTACGAAAGAATAACCACTTATCTTTGTCGGACGGAAGAACGACAGCGCATTCGTTCCTACTTTCGCAGTCAATGATATGATTCGCTAATTTTCTTTGCGAATAAAAATAATGCAAACATCTGTAACAAAAGCACATTTAATGTATTGTTACGTCCGGCGTGCATTAAGCCAAAATATCTTATAGACTCATCAATTTATTGGTTCTTGTATCGTATTAGTGGCAAGCCGTTGCAACCGCTCGAGTGCCAGCACACCTGACGGAATGCGCGTCAGCCGGGGCGCGCGCTCGCTCCACTCGGTGCACGCGTGACTACCGACAAACAAGT
>NW_012086375.1:0-615 GCF_000956235.1 Wasmannia auropunctata
CCGTACATGTCGTTCGGGTTACGCAACGCAGCACAAACCTTCCAACGATTTATCGACGAGGTATTGCGTGGACTAAGCTTTTGCTACGCATACCTCGACGACATCCTAATCGCATCAAGAACGGAGGAAGAACATCTGGAGCACCTCCGCATTCTCTTTGAACGCCTGAACGAGTACGGCGTTGTAATCAATCCTTCAAAAAGTGTTTTTGGACGCTCCCAAGTAACCTTCCTCGGTTACCTAGTAAATTCGGAAGGTACACAACCACTACCTGACCGAATCAAAGGCCTACGTGAATATAATTTACCCAAAACGGCCAGAGAACTCAGACGCTACCTGGGTATGTTAAACTTCTATCGAAGATTTATACCCAGAGCCACAGCAGCACAAGCACTACTCCACGATCTTCTCGGTTCGAAGAAAGGCGCTACAGTCCTGGAGTGGACAGCAGAAACAAAGCAAGCTTTTGAAGACACGAAAAACAGTCTCGCCCAGACTGCGCTACTGGCACATCCCAAGGCACACACGGGAACTAGGCCNCTCAGCGCATCAGATCGCTGTGTCGGGGCAGTTCTCCAACAGCGACAGGGCGAAAGACTGGGAACCACTGGCTTT
>NW_012086376.1:0-651 GCF_000956235.1 Wasmannia auropunctata
TAGAAACTCAATTTCGATCATTAGATATTTTTGCGATAAGCGCATCAATTATGTTAATATTTAAATGTGAGTCAATGGACAAAGGCACCCCGCAATCGCGCGCGCAATGTCTGAGCGCGCGAATTTCAGACGCCGTAATAGGATAACTTTAATCGGTTATAATTTAAAAAGTATTATAGCCTCGACATTTTCGTATAAGAGTTTTCGTCTTAGAATGCTCTCTAGAATCTGCCAGTGAAAGGACATACGGCCTTTCTGGGACATCCTGTATATATATGTGTTTATTTGTTCTTACATATTATAATAAGGAAACGGGGCGCAAACATGAGAGCGAGTCTAAAATATCATTAAACATTTTCTGATATTGTTTGTTTAACATTTTCGCAACTTAATCGTTCCTTATTTATACAAATGCATACGTTACTATTATCATTATATTTATTCCTCTACAAGTTCCTCCAGCGTTGCGGTAGAAGGGGGGAAGAAATTGTAAAAGAAAAGTACGGGTACCAAATAGGGGAAGGGGGAGCGGTACAAATAGACCGGAATATTGTCGGTGGGATCCAGGAAACTGACCGTGGTACGGATTTCTTCTAGGCAAAAATCATCCGGACCTATGGTGTAGGTTCCGGGTTCCAGCGGGGAATATAA
>NW_012086377.1:0-553 GCF_000956235.1 Wasmannia auropunctata
TATACTTTTATTAGCAATTAATATTTATAGATCATCGGAGCATCGGTTCTCGGACGATTACAAGGTTAAACACGTTTCAGGAGGTTTATGGCTTGGATGGGTGACCGCTTTATGAATATCGTAAATAAGCTTCTAAATACATATTTCTTAATCACGATTTTGTTATGTATATTCTTTTTCATTCTCTAATATATAATGGTAATTAATAAAATTTATTGTATTTAAAACATTTTAGCAATTAAATTGGAATGGTCAAGAATACATCAAAAATTTATGCAATTTGACATCATTTTGACAAACTAAAATTTGATCTTATTTTGATATCATTTTGATGTCATTTTGATCTTTCTGTTCTCCTTGGGTTGTTACTTTTTACTTGTTAGAAAAGTGTTATTTAGACATAATAAATCGTTGTCATTGTTACGACATTAATAGTTCTTAAGTTTAAAAGAAAATCGTTTGAAATTCTCTAAAGTCAAAATGCAGATAGGAGACAGAGGAAAATTGTCACTCAAAAGATGCATACACCGTTTTAATGTATAATTACAAAATT
>NW_012086378.1:0-424 GCF_000956235.1 Wasmannia auropunctata
ATAAGCTGAAAAATCGTCGATATTTAAACTGTAATAACTTTGTAAAAAAATAATCGTAAAACAATCTTCCTAAACTCATTTTAAAGGCGAAGCCTCCTGATTTCCAGAATTGATTTTCCTCAATGATGATTTTACACTAAGAAACGAGGTATGGAAAAAAAAGAGGATTTAAACATTGAAAATTTTACAAAGTGAACGAATTTACGGAGTTGCAAATCTTTTCTTGCCACTCAAATTACAATAGACTGAAATTTTTTAATAAGCATTTTATAGCTTAAAGTCTCTACTTTTTATATCGATCTTACTGATCTTTTACGGAGCATTACGAAAACAATAAAGATGCGACAAAATTTGTTACGAATTTTGAAGATTCCTCGACGTGAATTAAAAACTTGCACATAAATACGGTTTACAGCATTCAAAA
>NW_012086379.1:0-470 GCF_000956235.1 Wasmannia auropunctata
TTAATAACGTAGATCAATTTGTCAGAGCAAGTCAAGCAACTTTTGTAATAAGCATCAAAGCCGTATCTCTTATAGTTCAGGAGATACAGAAAGAGCCATATACCTGTCTTTCTCGCACCAACACGTCTTCTTTAAAAATTCATTATTCAAAAACTAATAATGATCAAGAAGCCAAACTCAAAGGGTTTGAACCTATAAAGGAACCCTACGGGACAATATAATAAAATTCAAGAAATAATAACTTTTATTTATTTAAATAATTATTGATAATTAACAACAAAATTTTATTATGCCAATCGATAGTATAGAAGGAGTTAAACAACCTTTATTAAGGGAACTATAATTTTATCTCTCACCGTTTAGGAGTTATAAAATTCTAAAGAACCAAGAGTTTACTTTCTCTGTCTTTTATAAAAGTCACTATACGCTTACAGCCGTAAGCGTAATGCAAGAGCAGGAGAATCTGTCCT
>NW_012086380.1:0-309 GCF_000956235.1 Wasmannia auropunctata
ATAATAATACGAAACTTTTGATGATCCATTCATATCCACGATCTGTCGTTCTCTTTCCATCCTGCAAAAATACAAACAGTTAGAGAAAACAAAAAACTCTGAAAAAAAAAATATTGTGCGACTAACCTCTCTTCCTCTTACAAAAATATATCCGTCGTCTCTCTCCTAACTCCATCAATTGTCTTCAAATCATCGGCCGCTGCGTCCAGTAATTTCTGCACAACAGCTGCTTTCGATCGGATTCGGAAGACGTGAGAAACTGTGCTCGAACTTCAGCAATTTTCCACCATTGACGCCGATCCAATCCAA
>NW_012086381.1:0-328 GCF_000956235.1 Wasmannia auropunctata
TTTTATTTAGAGAATAAAAAATGTAATTAATTTAGAATGGTTAAAACAAAAATTAAAATAACAATTGTATATTGGCTCGTATTTTAGAATAAAATAGAAATTAGAGGAATAAAGGCCAATAAATGCACGGAAAGAACAATTTTTGCTGAATCCGGATCTAAAAATAATTTTTGTTCAATAATTAAAAAAATTTGGGCAAAAGTCAAAATAATTGCTACAATATCAAAATGTTTTATAACAATACTTATCAGTTTTAACATTCCAACAAATTATTTTGATAATTCCATAAAAAATTATTTTCAGATCTGTTTTTAGCAAAATATTTGAT
>NW_012086382.1:0-557 GCF_000956235.1 Wasmannia auropunctata
ATTTTGTTGGAACCTCTTACATGTACCGCGGCACCTCACCGGACGAACGGAGCCTCGGCCGAGGAAAGTCAAGGCCGACAGCGAGAAGGAGTTGGAGTGCGGGCGAACTGGCGCCGGAGCCGGGGGGACACGCACCGGGCACGCGGCGAACAGGTGATCGAGCGCGCAAGCACGCGCACGGATACCCGCGCCGCCAGGGGCGCAACCGGGACGGCGGGCGCGGTGGCTGAGGCCCGCGAGGGGCGATACGGCCGGCGATTTCCCCAGGGCCCGGGGACGTCGCCGAGAGCTGCCGGGGCGAGATAGCCCCCCCCGGAATTCAAGGGCGAAGGACGCGCCCAGCTGTGTCCCCGCCGCCAAGTCCCGGATTTGGGGCGACCTCGCGCGGGCGCGAGGCGCCCAGCTGACGCATCACCTGATCGCGCCCGTGCCACGGCAGGACCCCACACGGCGCCGCGATTGGCCGCGGCCGACTGCGCCGATCGTATTGCGCGACCCCCCGGACTCGGGGGTGCAGGCATCGGATCCGCGATCGAGCGCGATCGATGTCGCTTTTG
>NW_012086383.1:0-477 GCF_000956235.1 Wasmannia auropunctata
AAATGAAAGGAACACCAAATTAAGAACGCAAAGAACACCCTCTTTATTATAACTTAGAACAGAGAACGTGGCGAATAGACAGAGCAGAACAAGACACGTCCGCACGGCACGACGGCTTGTCTCCGAATCTAATATGTCGTCCGTTTGACAGACGACAACGCGTCGTCAGGGAAACATCCGACAGCTGGACCGGCTCGTTGGTACATCGAACGACGCGGGCGTAGACACGGGCGTAACAATATTTTATGTGTACAACCGAAATTTAATTCGATTTGTCATCTGCGCATCATCCTCCTCCTGTTGTTAATCAATTGAAGGAGGTTAATGCAAAAGACTTATCGAATTAGATTTACACAGCACGCACGCAACACACACACACACACGCACACGCACACGCACACGCACACGCACACGCACACGCGCACGCACACACACACACACACACACACACACACACACACACACACACACGAGAGG
>NW_012086384.1:0-425 GCF_000956235.1 Wasmannia auropunctata
TGGAGTAACGAGAATCCTTATGTCACTCGAATGAGAAATTTCCAAACGCGATGGAAATTAAATGTCTGGGCAGGAATCATGGGCACAGATATTCTGGGTCCAGTTATTCTTCCAGATATCTTAAATAGCGCATCGTATTTGGAATTTTTAAAAGAAAACATTCTGGATATTTTGGAAGAAGTGCCATTGGTAGATAGGAATAAAATTATATTCCAACAAGACGGTGCTGGACCACACAATGGCAGAATAGTAACAAATTATTTGAACAAGCAATTTCCTAGACGGTGGATGAGCCAATATGGCCCGATATCTTGGCCTACAAGATCTCCGGACCTAAATCCATTTGATTTTTTCTTGTGGGGACACTGTAAAGAAATTATTTACAGGAAACTTCCCGAGGATGTAGAAGATCTTCATGACAAGCT
>NW_012086384.1:12889-14063 GCF_000956235.1 Wasmannia auropunctata
GCTCTTCCGATCTATTATATATATATATATATATATATATATTCCTACCTGTTCATATTTCTTTCAGTATTTCTTTCAGTAATAATTAAGATACTAAGATAAGAATTGTAATGAGATTTAAATAATAAAAAGTTCTATAGTCCTAAAGTATTTACATCTACATTTAAAAATCTGAAACAAAAATATCAATGTTAAATTTTTTGTGTTTGCCTAATATATTATATGTATATATGTGCATGATAATTTTTGTGATGTTATTTACCATTTTTTTAAATTTGTAAAACAGAATTTTAATAATTCGATAGTAATGCCGTTATAATGTATATCCATTCTTCTAATTCTCTATTATTCCAATATGGCATTTTATAACATTTTGCATAAATATCTTGCAAATTTACTATCGACATTTCAGATGATAAGTTTGAACATTTATAAATTCCAACAAAAAATGACAAAATTCCATAAGGTATATTGTAGAAATCAGTAACAGTTAAAAATTTGTTTACAATAAGTATAAAATGATTAGTTGACATGCTAACGATGTTCAGTACTTCATAAATGTCTCCTGTCTTTAATAATAAGCAATTGTCTCGACCATTTTTACTTATTAATCGAAAATGTTCAAATTGCAATCTTTTATATTGTATTATTGTTTCACAAAAAAATATTTCCATTAATGGCCCATTAGTATGTCTGTACAGTGGTTTAATTTGTGATTCTTTAAATTCTTTTGTTGGGCAATTATGTTGTTCCGATAACCGACGATATAATTGTTGAAGTAAAAGGTGAGGTTTTCGTAAATATTTACGAAAAAATTTCATATTATCTTCATAAGGAAATGCTGAATATGATTGTAAATTGCCGAAAATTTTGACGTCTTGAGTAATATGCAGCAAATCGTGTACATTGTATGTAACAAAAGTTTCTCCATAAATTTCAGCGCAAGTTTCTACATATGTTTTCAAAGCAATTTCCGCATAATCGATATTCGTTTGGCTAGGACATGATACTGAAAGAGCTCGACATGCTGAATGAATCAGTAAAAAGTGTTAATAGCTATCTCCTTTTAAAATATCATAAAAAACAATTGGTCCTGTATATAAGAGTAATTGTCGAAATTCAGTCGCTTTAAAATGTACATAATCTTCAAGACAACGTGGACGACGAGCGAATT
>NW_012086385.1:0-833 GCF_000956235.1 Wasmannia auropunctata
TTCGGCTCCGACGCGGATGCACGACAGTCACCGATTCGTGCAACGCGGGCTTGGCTCAATTTGCTAAAAACGAGTGGCGCCCAGCGTCAGTCGGCCCGGGTTTTTATACCCGGCTTCGCGGCGTTCGCGAGTGAATAATTCTGCCTGGCAACGGGGTAAAAAATGCTTGTCAGTGGTGCGATGGATCAGCTGATCCGCTCCTCGCTTTAACAACGGTCAGCTGAGACCGGTGACTCAGTACCCGAGTTCCTGTTTTCCTCGAATTTGGTCCCGTGTTTGCGTAAGGTGTTTGTTCGAGCGCGACCGGGAAAAACACCATGCTGCGTGCAGGCCCGAGTGATGTCACGCAACTATTCGTTGTGTTTTCTGCACCCGATTTCTGCCTTTCCGCAAGGCACACCGCGAATTCGCGAACAGGACGTCTAATAGAGGTCGAATGAAAGTACAAAATGCGGAACTATGGATGTTTAGTAGATATCTATAGGAAGTTACATGGATGTCTAATGAAGGTTTCGAATATCTATGAAGAACGTCTAATGGATGTCTAATAGAGGTTTTTGTTCTGTGTGGGTAAGCACTGCAATACCACAATATGTTTTGTATTTAATTAATATATAGATAAGAAAGACAGAAATTATATTTGAACTATTTGTCAAATTTAGCAAGAAAGTTGCTTTATGACGTTTAATTAATCCAGATTCCAATCCAGACTCCAATCCAGACTTCAATCATATTTGGTTATGAAACCTATATTTTCTTGCATACATTCTTAGAATATTGCTGCTATAAATTCTACGTATGACAGACAATTTTTTTAACAGATACAAAAAACA
>NW_012086386.1:0-418 GCF_000956235.1 Wasmannia auropunctata
AAGAGGTGATGCCCAGCAACTTTTCGAAGGCCTTGCAATGCCGAGTTCAATCATGTTTTGGAACTCTTGTTTAGCAATGGCCAATTTATCGGGTGCTAGCCTGCGTGGTTTGCAAGCTACTGGAGGTCCTGGCGTAGTTTTTATGAAATGGCGAGTGCCATGTTTAGTCTGCCGGGGTCGTCCGTCTGGCCTTGTGATGTCAGGAAACTTGCTGAGTAATGCGTGATACGGCGTAGTTCCTTTAATCGTTTTGACGCAGACCTCGTGTGGGTTGATTTTGCGTCCTGGCACAGTCAGGTTAGTTACCTGGTCTACCAGTCGACGGTTTTTCAAGTCGACCAGCAAGTCAAAATGTGCTAGAAAATCGGCTCCGATGACGTAATAACTTCGTATAGCAACTGAGTCGACAAGGCACACA
>NW_012086387.1:0-638 GCF_000956235.1 Wasmannia auropunctata
TAAGGACGTTGACCGCGACGTACCGAGAACGCGCAATGCAATTATCAAAATGCTGAGCGCTGACGCGGCAACGCGTAGCAATAAGTACGCGCAACGACAAGCCGCGGGCGGTCAGTCCTTAAGTCCGTCGTAATCACGTTCGAGCACGACGTTCGTGCCGTGACAATTGTTCTGTTTACATTATCGTAAAGGTGAAGGTGTTAAATAAAATAAGAGTCTGTGAATTTAAAAGGTGAAATAAAAGTGTTATATTCTAAACGAATATAAAGGTGTCCAAGTTATTGATCATAAATCGAAGTCCCGTTCCCCCGCGGAGTCGGATCCTCGTATTGTGCCCGTCAACCAACCCCCGGGCACAACAATTTGGTGGCAGCGGTGGGATCCGCATCCGGAAGGAACAGGACCTACAGCCGACATCTCTGGTCACCTGAAACAAAAAGTGAACGAGTGCGATTAATAAGGCGAAGGATCGAGCGAGCACGAAGCAGCCAAAGCCCAGCCGATAGCAGCACGCCCGAGTCACCCGGTAGCAGCCACAAGCGCGACGCCCGACGCGTAACCTGAGACGGCACCGACCTACCGCAACGGCTCAACTACAGACACCACTACGAAAGCAGACAGCGGACAACATGCGATTA
>NW_012086388.1:0-437 GCF_000956235.1 Wasmannia auropunctata
TGTCTCAAATTTGAGTTTGAAGACACTAACTTAGACATGTATTTTATTTTGGGTTTACAAGAAGCACTAAAAATGTAATTTCAAGAAAGTTAGATCAAAAGTTAATAGTTACCGATGAAATGTAACTAAATTAAGTTAAAAGTTAAAAGCCTAAAATGTAACTAAGTTAAGTTAAAATTATTTAACTTTTTAACTTTTTAACTTAACTTTTATCTTTTTAACTAGGCACTACCCAACCCTGATGATATGCTAAAGAAGAGAAATTAAAAACTTTTCAAATATATTAATTAGAATAGGCAACAACTCTTCCTATTCTAATCCAAATGGTAATAGTTAATTCTCCTTTATAACATTATGCAAAGAACCAAAGCAGTAAAATAAAATAAAAACAAAAAATGCAATAGATAATATAATGAGGAACCTAGAAATTAAAAAGG
>NW_012086389.1:0-473 GCF_000956235.1 Wasmannia auropunctata
TCTTTTTTGAACATCTTGATACGATCATTTTTGAGAGTGTAACGAAGTTACACTCTCTTGAATTTTGCCTATTTTTGAAGGGTAGAGTAAGTGATCCTTTAATTTTTTGGACCAGTGTCTTATTATTCATGTCAATTAACTTTGACATGATATATTCATATATCAATTAGTAAATTTTGGATCGACCAATTGCTTTTTTTGTACGAGCAATCGTCGAAGTTTGGATTGACATAGATTTTTATCACCTAATACTAATCCGTCTAAAGTGATTTATATCCGATTTGAATGATCTTAATCCTTTTTGATACCGTATTTTCGGTGCAGAAATCCCGATCGATTCGGATAACTTTTTTTATAATCGGTTTTAATCGAACATTTTCGGCAGGGTATATACACTATTGTTCGAAGATGCGGGAAGCTATCGTATAACTTCGTATAATGTATGACTGAGTCGACAAGGCACACAGGGGATA
>NW_012086390.1:0-767 GCF_000956235.1 Wasmannia auropunctata
GAATTTCTCAGAAGTTTTTTGGATGTATGGTACTACGAACCAATTCTCTTTCGTCACTTTTTCAGTGAGTTCGAGCTTCTTCTGAGGTTTTTGCGCAAATAAATATCTTAATCGTTTACCGATCGTGTTCATAATAAAATTCAAAGGATAGTCATTTTTTAAAAAAGTCTCCACAATAAATTCCAAGTTCTTTTCATGATATTTCGGATCGGATAGAATGAAAGCTCTGTCCACCGCGCCCATTATTACCGCTCGTTTTTGTGGCAACGGATGTGACGACATGAAATTGAGGTATCTCCCAGAGAATGTTGGTTTGTGAAACCAATCAAATTCCAAATTATTGTTATTCTTAATAATGGTGACATCCAGGAAATTTAACTTATTTCCTCCTATCTCCAGAGTAAACTTTAACTTCGGATGTAATGAATTAAAGATGTTAAATATTTCATTAATATGTTCATTATGGACTGCCATGGCTATATCGGATCAAACAAATTTGGCTCGATAGATACGACCACCAATAGAAAATCTACCAAATAAGAATCATATCAGGGACCCACCAATAACAAGGTGCAAAACCTAAAAATTCGGCAACGCATCTGAGGTGGTTCACCAATAGGTAGCTTTAAGAATTGATAATCGTAAAACGGGCGGAGTGATCCCGAATTGAATCTCCCAACCAAATTCATTTTTTCCTCAAATTGCCACCTCCCACATCCCATGAGTTTTCTATATAAATCAGGACATTCCCGGACTTCGGTGTGTAA
>NW_012086391.1:0-2428 GCF_000956235.1 Wasmannia auropunctata
CAAATGTGATTGGTTGGCCACAGTAATATGGCGTTTTGTAATGTTCCCCCCTTAAGTCTGCTTAGCAAGACCGCGGGGGAATATGCTCCCTCCTGTTATTTCTTACCTCCATGGATATTTCTATGTAGTAGCCAGTAATACCTCGGCAGTCGGTCTTTTCCGTAAGGGACAGAGTCAGCTAAAATTATGTAAATATTTTATACTCAGATAATGACGTCATTATTTGCATACTTTGGTGACAAAGTTATCGCATAAAAGCATTGGTTTATATCTCACTTTTATTGTGAGTTAACAAGACTCCGTAAAGCACACAGTCTCGAGCTTGTGCATATTATAGATAAAACTCAGTTGAATTTCACCTATCAGAATAAGAAGGAATGTGCATTTAACTGAGTTATGACGTCATAAATGAATTTTAATGTAAATGGAAAGCAACTACTTAGGAGCTACTACTTAGCTTTCCACTTATTGTTAGTGACACAAGCCGACACAAGTATCGTTTTGTCTTGGTTACTCACTAAATGCTAAGAAGGATAGGATGGCGTTTGTGTTGACTTGTGTCACTAAATAAAAAGCATCCTTAGTCATCGATTCCAGGGCCACAAAATGGATCTTTCTTCTATTTCATAAATAGGCTAAAAAAGGGCACTATCAACAATAAGAAAGGCCTTCTCTACTGCTGGTGATGCCGGCAGTCGCATTCAGGTAGCGCGCTAATAGCTGCGCAAAATAACTGCTGTAACTTTATTAATATTTAGAATTTTTTTTTAAAACTTTATAAAGATATTCTATGAACTATAAGGATCGAAAAATGTAAAAAAATCGATTTTTTACTCGACTTACTAGGAAACCCCCTTAAGCTAAAGAAACTACGAATTTTTAAAAGCAATATAAATAAAAATAAAATTAATGCGTTTTGAAACACCAATATTGATGTTGTGGAAACAATTTTTTTGTATTTAATCTAAATTTTTGAAATGTTTTTAGTATCGTAATTGTTAGCATATACATAATTACTTTTTTGTCAATTCATGAAAATTAATTTACGGTTTAAAAAAATCGATGATAAATTACTAAAATTAATGTATAATATTGATTTTTTAACATTTACGTTATTGACGATAATTATTATAAACGTATTTTTGTGTAAAATCTGCTATGATAAATAATTTTGATAAATAATTTTAATATAGAAATATTAAATTTGGACTAAAAATTTACTTTGTATGCGTGTGTGCGTTGCGTTTAATTAATAAATTTGTTTATGTATACTATACACGATACTGCGTAAACAACATATACAATCTTTTATTTAATTTCAATGAAAGTATGAAATGTGATTATTAATTTATGATTCACATGACTCATAAATGATTAATAGTCTTTAATTAGCTTTAAATTTTTTACATTAAAAACTATTGCTTGAAATATAAAATATATTTAATAGTTAGTTTTTGAAGAGCTTTTTTGCTTTAATATTTGATTCACGAAATTCAGACATTCTGAAATATATAAATTTTATCAAATGTTATAACTTACAAATATTTTGTATTGAAAAAGGTGAGATTATATTAGATGATAATACAATTGAACTCTCTTAATAGTCTTAATACATTTAAATATTAATTAACGCGCAAGTATATCTAAGTACTGTTATGGATATTTTACTAGAGGAAAATCGCCGATACCGTTATACTTTGTTTTTGGATTATATATTTTAAATAAAAGCTGAAAATAAAACTTTCAAAACATAAATACAAATTAGGAAGTGTCTTCTATCATATAATATAGCAATTTTTTATAATATTGTTTGCAATTTTGCAATATTTAACATTTTTATAAGATAAGCAAAAATGAGCGTTTGACAAAATGAATCCCAAAAATCGGTAAAAATATGAAAGATAAGTTTAAGAAAAAGAAAAATATAAATAAAAGTTTTAGGAATTATAAACGTGTAAAACAATTCAATATTAATAAGAATGTATCCAATATTATTTCAATTATATTTTGTTCAGCAAGAGAATACCAACGGTCTGCACATAGTTGCAGCATTTAGTGGAGAGTACTGCGCCAACTGCTGGCATTGACATAAGCTGTACGAGCAATACAGTGCTGTGGAAAGAGAGGTTTTCTAATATTGTTTTCGATCGCACTGGGTTTTGATCGATTCGAGGTTGATTAATGACGTCACATACCCTACTTTGGTGTCTGATTGGACGACATCTTAATACTGTCGGATTTTCGGTTTCGATGATCAAAATCCATTCGAAAACGTTATACGCATTCTGTGAAGGGGATTTGTACGAAACGGACGAATTTTTGTTCTATTCGTGAGTATTCTCTCGCTGGATATAGTATACACAATTGCAAAAGAATCGTAAAAGTGTTATTTTTGAATTTGTAAAATTTGTTTTTAGCTGAATTTGTT
>NW_012086391.1:13280-13790 GCF_000956235.1 Wasmannia auropunctata
ACGTTTCCGACATTTATAACATTGCACATCCTTCTTTGGCCGACTCTTCTCCGACTCACCAGACGACTGAGTTTTCTTCTTCCACGATTCTCGTTTTTCCACAGTCAACGCTTCCGTCGTTCCATTTTCACTGCCGAGTCTCGCTTCCTCGCGAATAAGTCTCTCCGTTAACGTCGTTACTGACTGACGCTCCTCCTCAACATTGTCCCACACTGTCTTGAACGCGTTGTATTTCTCAGCTAAGCTCGCGAGAATTTTAGCCATTATCGTTGTATCCGTAACAGTCTCACCGACATCTTTGAGTTGTTTCGCCAAATTTCTCACACGTGACACGTGTTGCACTACCGAGTCCCCTGCCGCCATTTTATAATCATAAAATTTCTGCATGAGAAAAAGCCTGCTGCTAGAGGATTTTTGTTCGTGTACGCGGCACAGAGCATCCCACATATCTTTCGCCGTTTCACAGGTGATTAACGGTTCAAGCTGCTCTTCTTCGATCGTCGTCGACAT
>NW_012086392.1:0-330 GCF_000956235.1 Wasmannia auropunctata
AAATCAGATGGCGATGGTGGAAAGTTTGTATTAATTTTAAAAATATCAGTAATTTCTCCAAATAAAGGAAACTCATTGTCAATACCTAACAATACGATCGATTCTCTTTTAAGCGTTAAATTTCCAAAAGTAAGACTTTTTACTTTAGTGTAATTCGTAAAATTACTCAATAACGTTTGTGTACAAGAAAGTAATGAATTTTCTTCTTTGTATGTCAGGAGACACGGTAGTGGCTTGGTGTCAAGTGTTAAAAAAATATAAAAATAAATAAAATATAATATAAAAATAAATAAAATATAATATAAAAATGTTATGTCATATATGTCAAGC
>NW_012086393.1:0-668 GCF_000956235.1 Wasmannia auropunctata
ACTGGAGTTCAGACGTGTGCTCTTCCGATCTTATTGACCACTGAAAATCGTTAGTTTATTATTACGCATTCTAATTCTTTTTGAATCATCTTTGGAACATTTACTTTCGTGTGTTAAACGAATATCGATATATTTTTGTATAATAAGAAGAATCAATTGGTGATCATACAAAGGTTCTTGATCTAACTTCGAGATTCATCAAAGGAATAGGTTGGGTTGTCGATCAATGCGCGCGCAACATTAGACAAGGATAAAGATGGCTCTCTCATTTTCTCTCTCTTTCTATCAGCTCACAGTTCCCATCAAAGGCGCCGCCAGGTCTCTCCTACTCTATGTATATAAACTCTTTGATTGTATTTAACCTTAGAACGAGACTGTACGAGCCCCACTATTGCACATGCGCAGTAAGCTTGGAAAAGGATAAAGATACCACTTTGAATGCTCTCTCTCGGCTCTTGTTCACTGCCATTATATATGAACGTAAAACTTAATTTTTTACCTTTTAAAGCTTTTTATGCATCTTTCTTATTTAATAATACCTCATATTCTGTATTATTCTCTGCGTGGAGTAGGATTATCTTACGTTTCGCGGATTTCGCTATGTTGTGCTGCGATTGCTGCATTTCTCCAGCCGCAGTAGCTACAGCAGGAAGTGACGAAAAAATCTA
>NW_012086394.1:0-882 GCF_000956235.1 Wasmannia auropunctata
GTATATACATATTTACAATTATTATAAAAATTATATCAATATTTTTATCATCTCTGTCAAATTTCCTAAATCGTACCTAATCTAACCAGCATAAGAGTTCTTGCATCGTATCGGTACAATTTAGGAACACTAATGTATCTTTATTTTTAGATCACATGACATAATCAACATTATTTATTTTAACACGATCGAAGTTGTTCTGTAGCAAGTCTGTAGAAAACAAAACCGTCATCAAGTTGCGTAAGCAAAACAGCTATTGTTTCATAAATTACAATTAAAGTATTAATTCATGATTCTTTTATCAATCTTGTGTTTTTAATTATTTTCATTCATAAATTGAATAGTTTAGAAGGAGGTACTATTAATAAAACTCACAGATTTAGGCGATAAGTTTGCTGAATTGTGTTTTGACATCATGTTACAAAAAAGCTTAGAACAAATTAATTTGCTATTAGTAAAAGATTTAACATGAATATTAGATGCCTTGAACATCAAGCTACAATTTCTAACGTTCGTTTGCATTCTAAATAGTACCAAATATGAAATATAACCAAAAATATCTTAAGTGGTACATTTGGCAACTCTCCCCTATTATTATGTATACAGGGTGATTTTTTTAACCTGAAAATATCTCAAAAAATAAGCACACTAGGAAAAAATGTTTTAGACAAAAGTTGTAGAGTTTCGAGGGGGACATAAGCTGATAACATTGGTTTGACCCTGAGTGGACACTTTGGATGATGCTAATGCCGACAGTACTCCAACTTTCAAGCTTCATAACTCAAAATTTATTTCATAAAAAAATATTTTGTTTATGTGTTTTGGAAAGTTCTCGAGGTGTGCTATAAGAACATGTAATGAAAAATTGGGGGTTCCATTTAA
>NW_012086395.1:0-378 GCF_000956235.1 Wasmannia auropunctata
AGATGTTATAAGAGACAGATGGGTGGTTGTTAATAAATATTGTACCAAAATATAAAGAATAATTAATGTATAAGAATATAAATTTTTATTGTCTTTGAAATATTGTCATTTTAGTATGAATGATTCTATACTTTGAATAAGTATATGTACAATTTTATTTATTTTTTAATCTATTTTCATGGAAAGCTTCATTATGACTATAATAATGCGTTGTTGTGTATTTATACTATTTAAGTACAATGTGTAGGTATAAAGTATAATTATAAAGTATACTTACCCGTAAAACTGCAGGTTGGAGTCATGTATTTCATCTTTTTTGCAGTATACTCTTCGATTCGCAACCTTCCACAAAACAATATAGTACCATTTTTGAGAAAA
>NW_012086395.1:8032-8499 GCF_000956235.1 Wasmannia auropunctata
CTATAACTTGTCATAACAATCCGGATTGGACTAGCGTTTTACCTACAGTGCTTTTAGGACTCTGGACAAGTATCAAAGATGATCTCAAAGCTTCCGCAGCTGAATATTTATATGGAACTACATTACGTATTCCAGGTAAGTTTTTCATAGACGTTGAGCCAACTAATGAACCTCGTCTATTTCTAGAAAACCTTAGACAAACCATACGTTCGATCAGACCGTGCCCGGTAACACATCATTGCAAAAACAAATCATTTTATTATCAGCAGCTCAACGACTGCTCACACGTTTTTATAAGAGTTGATTCGACTAAAAAACCGTTAGAACCTCCTTATGAGGGCCCGTTCAAAATCATCAAGCGCATTTCAGACAGAGTTTTCGAGATTGATGTAAACGGAAAGCCTACTACTGTTTCTACGGAAAGGTTAAAGCCAGCCTTCTTCGAAGCACCTTCAGAAGCCCCATCA
>NW_012086396.1:0-304 GCF_000956235.1 Wasmannia auropunctata
AAGTCATACTAATATTTAAATATAATTTAATTTTTTTCCTTAATTTTTTGTAAGACACAGATAAATTTGT
This sequence comes from Wasmannia auropunctata, assembly GCF_000956235.1. NCBI lineage: Eukaryota > Metazoa > Arthropoda > Insecta > Hymenoptera > Formicidae > Wasmannia > Wasmannia auropunctata. The sequence goes on from NW_012086396.1 coordinate 71, forward strand.
TATAATGTATTTAATAAATATTTTATTTGTGAAATCTAACAAATTTTAAGTAAAACTGCAATTGTATTTTTCCTCACAAGTGTGTCGACACTATATTATGTGTGGTCAAAAATATTTTTTAATTAATACACATAGATAAATAAAATCAAAATTATGTATATTTATTAAAATTAAAATGTACTTATAATATATTATGTTACTATCTAATGAAATCGTTTCTGTCTCTTATACACA
>NW_012086397.1:0-546 GCF_000956235.1 Wasmannia auropunctata
GGCGCGCGCGGTGTTGGAAAGTGTGCAGAATTTAGAAAATTTGTGTTATGCTGAATTAAAATCTAAATTAGAATTACGATTTGGAGAAACACAATCGTTGCAAAATTATTATTCACAATTCACTAATAGAAAACAGAAATTCGGAGGAAATGTGGCATCTTTCGGTTCTGACATAGAAAGACTTGCACAATTAGCTTATTCTGAATGTCCGGATTCAACGCGTGATAAGATAGCATGCGCGCGGTTTGTCTCCGCTCTTTTGAACGGTTTCGTCAAAAGAACTTTACAATTAGAAGGAGTAACATCCTTGAGGGTAGCTGTTGAGAGAGCTAAAGCAATCAATTTGATACAAGAAAATTCATTCGAACAGAAAAGAGAAAATAATTTTATAGCGTTTGAAAAGAATAGAGAGAAAAGTTTTTATAATTTTAAAGAGAAAGGAGAGAATCAAAATTTTGAAAAAGATAATCAACAGAAAGAGGGAAAATTGAATAAAAATAAATTTGTCGGGAATAAAAATAAGGAGAAAGAATCGGAAGAGCACAC
>NW_012086398.1:0-406 GCF_000956235.1 Wasmannia auropunctata
ATTCAAATTATTATAAAACTCAAATTCGTAATATAATTCTGTAATCAAATTTACATAGAGATATTATAAGAAGCACCAAGATAATTCCCTCAATCTATTGTGTTAAGCTTATAGAGCCGTAATATATATGCATATATATATGTATATACAGGGCGTCCCGTAATGACCGGACTAACGCTTAAGGGTAGATTCTTGAGATTATTTTAAAACAAAAGTTCCAATACCAAAATGTTGAGACTATAATAGTTTTTGAATTATAAGTGTTTAAAGTTAACTAATCAGATCGTCTAAAGTTGGCGCGCTCAGGTATGGCACGCGCAACTCCTAAAAACAAAAGCTGACTTATCGCCCCTTTTATTAATATTGATATAAGGATTACATATGTGAATATAAGATTATTTTTATA
>NW_012086399.1:0-328 GCF_000956235.1 Wasmannia auropunctata
ATCATTTTTGACGAAGTTACACTCTCTTGAATTTTGCCTATTTTTGGAGGCTAGAACAGGTGATCCTTTAATTTTTTGGACCAGTGTATATATATAGAGAGAGAGAGAGAGAGAGGGTTGGGGAAGAGTTAAATAGCTACGATTCCTTTCATATTAAATTGACCGTATATTAAAAAAAAACATTTTTAACAGCAAATGGAACAAGAAAATCTTCTCGAGCAAACGGATCCAGAGGTAACGCGAAAATACAGAGAAAGCGGTTGTATTTTTTACTGGTGCTTCAGAATTCTAAAACCATTTCTCCCAATGAACAAGTATTAAAGTTAGA
>NW_012086400.1:0-540 GCF_000956235.1 Wasmannia auropunctata
TTTTGTTTCACTATCTGTTTCTTCTTCGTTTAATTTTCGTTATTTCTTTATTCTTGCTATGTCATTGCTCTATGAACTCCGTCTATCATTCGAGACTCGAGTGGCAGTTCTATATGCTTATGAGATTTTTTACGAGGTATGGATTGCTGATCTGTTCCTTCAATTGTCTTTCTTTATCCGGGCTTGGGATCGGCAGGAGCGATTACTGAGCAACTCAAAATCCACCTAGCACCTACCTCTGGCGGAGTTTTGTTCCATCATAATTTATTTTATTTTTTCCCGATTTTTTAAATCTCTTGTTACATAGTTTCCTAAAATATGAAAAAGTACATATAGTTAAATATAATATTACATAATTTTATATTATTGTAATTAATGATTTCTAAACAAATTAACAATTTTAATAACAAAAATATAATTTTAAAAGTAATAAAAGTGGTTTCAAAATTAAAGAACAGCCTAATACCGACAAAATTAATAGAGCCATCAATTCAGAAAAGTATCCATATTATACAGAAATACAAGAATCTCTTATACACA
>NW_012086401.1:0-432 GCF_000956235.1 Wasmannia auropunctata
AGTGACTGGAGTTCAGACGTGTGCTCTTCCGATCTCATTAATTTGTTAGATATTGCATTATAAACAAATGGATACCGAGAGAAACTTATAACTTGTTCCCTTCGATTTATTAATGTTAAATAACAATTACCAAACAAGTGGATTATCGATATCTTCGCTCGATTGTTAATAATGGATGTACGATTGTAAATAATGGATTTTAAACAATTGCAATAGTTTAGACCGATTTCTAAATCCTAATTAAAATTTCTGCATAGACAGATCTCACATATCATTGTTAACTTGCTAAATATTGCGTTATAAACAAATGGATAATGTGAGAGGTTTAAAACTTATTTTGTTGAATTTATTAATGCTAAATAACAATTATCAAAGTGAATCATTGATATCTTTATCCGATTATTAAATAATATACTTTAAACAAATGTAATA
>NW_012086401.1:8003-8439 GCF_000956235.1 Wasmannia auropunctata
TGAAGACTCTTATCCTTATTACCGCCGACGAAATAATGGCAGAAGTTTTGAACGTTCTGGTGGATATATAATTGATAATCGTTATGTAGTTCCGTATTGTCCTATGTTATCAATTATTTTTAATTGTCACATAAATGTTGAAATAGTTTCAAGTATTAAATCAGTTAAATATCTGTATAAATATATTTATAAGGGACACGATGTTGCTGCTATAACAATTGAACCAGTAACAGAAGATGTAATTATTGATCATGATGAGATACGTAATTTTATAGAAACTCGTTATGTTGGACCTGTAGAAGCCAGTTGGCGCATACTTGAAAAGAAACTACAAGATAAAAGCCATACTATTGTACGTTTGCCTGTGCATCTCCCTAACGAACAAAATGTTATAATTGAAAATGAAGCTATTGAAGAAGCAATGACTTCTGCTTTA
>NW_012086402.1:0-427 GCF_000956235.1 Wasmannia auropunctata
TTTCGGCTTCAAAACTAATGTAGTGACGTTTCTCGCCTCGTTGTTGCTTTGCCCATGAAAGGCTGCAATGTCATAACATTTTTAAGACTCAAACACTCTCTGCTTTTGGTTTTTGTGAAAAAAACAGTTTATTGGGACGAAAAATCTCACTTAGGCCATTTTAAAGTAGAGGCCTTACCCTTCAAAACGCGCTAAGGAACAATGTCCTGCGATTCCTGGAAGCCGAGATATTGGTTTCTGAAAATCGACAAAATTTGCAGTTTTTAAAGTGCTCCCCTAATTTTTTTGCGTAGTGTATATGATGTACAAAATATTATTATTATTTAAATAATATATTTATATTATATCATATATTGTATATATGATGTATTTTATATATTATTATATTATTATATTCTATCATATATTGTATATATGATATATTTTA
>NW_012086403.1:0-437 GCF_000956235.1 Wasmannia auropunctata
TGTGACTGTGCAGAGTAAACTGCAAGGGGAACATTCATTGAAGATAAACCCTGAACATCCGGGGACTCCTTAAGGGATATCGTCGGTAATTTAAGAAGACTACCTCGCCCGCGGTTTTTGATCCGTGGTTTTCCCGCGGGACTTAGGGCGAATGCCGAGGTAGGGATAAGGAAAGTGCTAAGGCATGTGTGGTACCACGGAGAGTTAATCCCACCCCTTGTCCGAAGAAAGAAGAGAGAAGAGCCCAAGTCTCAAGAACAAGAGGGCAAGAAGAATCGAACACCCGTGAATTTCAGCATGGCATCCCAAGTATATCCCGGTAACGTATAATAATGCGCGGGGTCAAGTCCATAACTATTTATACACGTGTTACGAAAATTCTCAAAAACATCCGCGAGAAGAAGCACATCAGTCTTTAGATCGGAAGAGCACACGTC
>NW_012086404.1:0-388 GCF_000956235.1 Wasmannia auropunctata
GTGCTCTTCCGATCTATTCAAAATAATTTTATAAAAAAACACTACCACTAGCTGAATCGTTTTATTATTGTAATATAAAGATATGAAGAAAACTCGTTTCTATATTATTTATTGCACGTTCTTAACTGTCAAAAAGTTGTTATTTATTATCGTACATTATTTAAGTATGAAAATTTGAAAATGTAAACTTCTAAAACTATTAATACATTGTTGGACGTTATTATTATAAGTGTGATATTTGCATTAATGTAATTTTTTAATATACATGTTTAGTAGAGATTTTTTGTAAAAATAAAATATAAATATCTTTAGCACCTCTAGGCCATTGCTTTTTTGTAACTATAGCATCATCAATTTCAATCCAAGTGCTGGATGTTCCTTCTCTACA
>NW_012086405.1:0-429 GCF_000956235.1 Wasmannia auropunctata
CAGACGTGTGCTCTTCCGATCTGGTACTTCAGAAAACGATCCTACTGATCTTTCATGGAATTACACGGATAGAAAAGGAAACCCGACGAATCTCAAAATTTTTTACGAACTTTGACAAGTTTCATGGCGCGAATAAAAAATCGCATGCAAACGCATTGAAGCAAAAATAGTCCTTTTTGCTTCAATGTTGAATAACTCGGTGAAAAAAAATCGTACAACGTTCAACAAAAAAGTAAATTAAAGATAAAGATTCACTCTTTAGAAAGTAGTAAACTGCATTTGTGTGAGATTTTTAGTTTATGCCACGAAATCTTTTAAATTTAGTATACATTTTTGGAGATTTGACGCAATTTTCATTTGGACCTAATGTAATTCCATAAAAAATCAATAGGATCGTTTTCTAAAGTGTCGATCTGAAAAGTAGAAATT
>NW_012086406.1:0-1611 GCF_000956235.1 Wasmannia auropunctata
AGCGCAGAAAGATCCCTTACCTAAAGAACTCAAGATAAACGTTGTCTACAAGATAGAATGTGCGAACTGCGATGCAAGTTATGTAGGACAAACAGGTAGGAAATTGTTAACCAGAATTAATGAGCATCGGAAAGACATTAACAGAAATAAGGACAATCACTCTGTAATAACAGAACATAGGTTACATTGCGCTCATGATATGGATTGGAGTAATGTTAAGATTTTGGATATCGAAAAAAATTATAAAAAACGGATTATCAGCGAAATGATACATATTAACAAACAAAACAACAGTTTGAACTTGCAAACTGACACAGAGATGCTTGATCATGCGCCATAATCAATGATGTAAGCAACTAGGCAAATTGACCTCTATGTTTTTTTCTTCAGTCTCACATGTATCGCTTGGAAGCACAGTCGATTTTTTTAAATTTCTCAGTTAATTTTTTGGTTCTGTTTTAAATATGTGACAATTGATGAGATTGTTTAAAGTTTAAGAATTAGCAGTTGTGGTAAGTTTTTTAGTTGACGATTTGTAACTCCTTGATTCTTAATTAATTATTGTAAAACATTTAAACGAAATTTATGTTATTTGTAGCGCTATGATTTTAACGACAATTTGACTGCAACTTTGTTACACCACTGAGGATGGCCAGAAGTATGGCCGAAACGTTTGGCAATAAATCTACGTACACGTAACAAATAGTGATATTCACTTAAATGACCATTGCGCACCAATTACCGCGCTGATTCCCATTAGCCTATATTTTCTAAATTGTTGAATTTACTGGGAATCCTTTGACTTATTAATTTTTTTTCATGCTTCTAGTTGTAGCTTAAAAAGTCTTGTATTATTTGTGCAAGTAATCCAATGCGCGCTAGGTACTTTTTTGTACATATCAGCTGCAGAACTTTTGTACCAATAAAATGTTTACGTCAATTGATAGGTTATAATACCCCAAAAAAAGTAATTTTTGAATATTTTTTTGTTTTTACTACTCATATATACCTAGCGCGATAACATTTTATGTCTATTTCAATCCTGTAAAAACGTTTTTAAATCCGTTCAATTGTTTCGGAGTTATCCATTAAAATGCAAATGTCGGTAATTCCCGACCTTTCAGCATCCTCTTAAGCAGGTCTGTGCAATTACGCTTCTCCTACCTTCCTCCAATCTCCTCTCGAATTCCCCCGTCCTTCCACTTGCCCTATTCCTCATTAATTCCTTCTGTATCTCCTCCGTCACTAAATACCCTGGTATCCTTTCTTCTATTCCTAGCATCCTTCTCATGTATCTTTCATGTAATCTTTACCTCCTCTTTTTTCTTTCATCCCTATATCTCCACCCCATAGCTTAATACTGCCCATATCAACCTGTCTAACAGCCAAATCTTTCTATTCTAGTCTTTTCCAAATCTCTTTTTACCAATCCCCCGCATTTGTTCCGTTATACTTATTGCTTTCGCCACCCTCTCCCTCACGTGTGTCTCCTGCCTTCCATTTCTTTGCATCACGTATCCCAGATATTTAAATTTATCTACTTACTTTATTTTCCTACCTTTCCACTATCAACTTGCACTACTAATCTTCCTTTTCCCCTTTGAACCTGAT
>NW_012086407.1:0-480 GCF_000956235.1 Wasmannia auropunctata
AGAGACAGTGATAAATGAAACGTTTAATACGTCTTATTTTTGGAAAATGAGGTGATAATAATAGAATGGAAAAGAACATCGCTTTGCAAGGAATTGTACCATTGTAACAAGAATACGTATTACCTAACTTTATGTTTGATTTATCTTTTACTGTACATGTATGGATTTTTTGTAACAAATCTGGTATTTTCTTGAAAGTACATGCACTTATCACTTCAAGGAATTTTTCATAACGCTCAATTAAAAATGGATTTATTTTACACAAAGCATCGTCGCATAACCATGATTTTTTAGCTCGTCCTTGATTCATCACAGGTAATACGTTCGTAATTTGACCTTTCGTATTCGTTATTAAAGGTTGTGATGAAGAAATGTTACAATATGTAAAATTGATAAAATAATTTTCAGACGAAGCTGTATGCTTCGATTTACCACAAAATGCACTTAATTTTTTGTCAACTGTTTCGTATTTACTAGCAA
>NW_012086408.1:0-420 GCF_000956235.1 Wasmannia auropunctata
TGAATAAAGTTAATCAATCAGATCGCGCTTAGCCGGAGTACGCAGAAGCGTAGCGTGCCGTACGTGCGGCTCTTCGCGCTCACTTCACAGATGAATGTATGTGAAGTGAGCGCGAAGAGCCGCACATACGGCACGCTACGCTCCTGCGTACTCCGGCTAAACGCGATCTAATTGATTAACTTTATTCGTTAATAACTCTGTAAATAATGGTCTGAGCCAAAATTGAAAGAGGAACTTTTAGTTCAAAATTTCATTCTCTTTCACGCCTTGAAATATTAATTAAGCGTTACGGGACACCCTGTATATATACATATACAATTATATACATTAATACATAGTTTCAATTATAAACGTATATATGATTATATATGTACCAATTTTTTTTATTATTTAAACTTTGTAAAATAAACGATGCAAAAA
>NW_012086409.1:0-584 GCF_000956235.1 Wasmannia auropunctata
TGTCTTGCTATTCCTAGTTTCATATTGGCGGGAAACTCTCATTGTTTATGCCACAAGATGTTGCTACTGTCTGTCTTGCTATCCCCACTCGTTACCGCATACGCGCCTTACCCCGCTGGTCCTAGTTTCGTATTGGCGGGAAACTCTCATTGTTTCACTGAACGGGGAACTAGTCCCGTAGGGAGTGGACGTACTCATGTACGTACACAAAAACTTCCCCGCTCGTTCCCCTTGGAGCTCCCGGATTAGAATCCGCCTATTTCCGGAAAGAACTCGTTCTGAATGCGTTAAAGACTCAATAATGAGTCTCGATCTAGACGATCAAAGGTTAATGATGATGTAATGTTGTCTAACGTTTAGACGGACGCTCGATACTGCTGATGATTCATGAATTGTATAACTACATAATTTTGTTGGCATACTGTCTGACAATGAGTTGAGATGTGCAACGTTTTGCATATTTTATTCGTGATCTATTTGCGCGAGTAGTTCCGTAGGGAGGGGACGTACTCATGTACGTACACAAATATGGGATGCAGTTTCAAGGCGAAATGATGAGTCGTTATTTCCATATTTCCATGATA
>NW_012086410.1:0-300 GCF_000956235.1 Wasmannia auropunctata
GATCGTTGTTGTTCAGCTGCAAGAGCAGCATCGATAAAATTAATAAATACGGTTAATTAAGATTAAATAAAAATCAGCTAAAAGAGCAATAAATAATTATATAATAATCGCTCAATATTATATAAAATAATTAATTAATCATTAATAATAAATAATAAATAATGAATTAATAATTATTATTAATTTAAAAAATTACTTAAAAAATATTGTAATACAAAACAAAATAAATAAATTTGTGTATTTCTCTCTCTCTCTCTCTCTTTCTTTTGTGCTGCATAAAAGATCGGAAGAGCACACGTC
>NW_012086411.1:0-426 GCF_000956235.1 Wasmannia auropunctata
ATATTTAGAATCAAACAGAATGGAAAGTACAAAGCAAGACTTGTTGTTAAAGGATGTGAACAAAAAGATGAAATAGATTACCAAGAAACTTATAGTCCAGTGATTGGTCAGAGTGCCCTGAGAAGTATATTTGCAATTGCAACAGCAAGAAATTATGAGATGATAACATTTGACGTTAAAACAGCTTTCTTGTATGGTGAGTTGGAGGATGAAATTTATATGCATCCACCAGAAGAATATAATTATGAAAATAAGATTTTGAAATTAAAAAAGGCGTTATATGGACTGAAGCAGGCGCCGTTAAGATGGAATGTTCGTTTTACAAATTATTTAAAGGAAAAAGGTTTCAAGGCTTTAAATAATGAACAGTGTTTATTTAAGAGATCAGATAGTGATATGATACTAGGAATTTATGTCGACGATGGC
>NW_012086412.1:0-738 GCF_000956235.1 Wasmannia auropunctata
TCCTTAACGGCTCTTTCTCTTTCCTCCTTTGGCAGCCCTTTTTTTAAAATATCTTCCAAGCGGACAGCAACACTTTTTGGAATGGCTGGTGCCAGTACCCTTTCTGCAGCCACTCGGTTTCCAATGGCCTCCAGAAGTTCCACTTCCAAATCTTCTATAAGCGCCTCTTCACTAGATTTAACTGCATCCACGCTCTGGGCGCTTGAGGGTATATCCTCATTTGCTTTTGCAATCTGTTGTTCCTTCGTAGCCATTTCTGCTTGGTCTATCACCGTATGGCTCGTTTGACTTGATGGCCCAGAATTCGACGAAAGAATCGGTGGCCTCATTTGGGACGCGACTTCCTTTGCTATAGGCTCGCAATTGCGAAGGGAATTCCCTTCCGAGGTAGGTGATCGACTATGATAGTCATCTGAGCCCAGCAACGAACCCGATGAGTCATCCGACGGGTTCCGAGCCTGATAATCTGATTCTGCATCGCTAAAGCGTGTCTGATCTTTTTTGCTAAGGCTCTTTACACTCGCATCATGGTTCCCTAATAACTACAGCAAACATCAGGAAAAATTTCCGTCGTTGTATACATACATATACACGCCATATACAGGGTGGACTATTTTAATCCATCCAGTCGAATATCTCGAAAATCAAGCCCGGGAGAGAAAAATGTTTCAGACAAAAGTTTTGGGACTTCGAAGGGGACATAAGATGATAATATTGGTTTGAGATCGGAAGAGCACA
>NW_012086413.1:0-406 GCF_000956235.1 Wasmannia auropunctata
AGACGTGTGCTCTTCCGATCTCTAGTTCCTAGCACCAAAAGTTTATAACATCTACAATATGTACAACGTATGTTCATGCCGCTCTCCTTACTTTATACGTTTGTCTTACGACTTACTACGAGTGACAACAGGGAAATTGTAGGCGTGAATCGCGAAATCTTGTCAAATGTTGTAAATAAATTGTAACACTCAGAAAAACTTTATGTCGAATAATGCTAAACATTGTCTATATCTATTTCTTATCACATTTGTACACGATTATAAGTATGAATGCAATAAATTATTAGAAATACATGATGGATACCAACCTCTCTGCCCATATTTTCTTAGATAAATTTCTTCGGGAGAGTCTGTGGTAATGTAGAGGAAGCTTTTTCCAAATCTTCATTATATAATTCTTATAATA
>NW_012086414.1:0-484 GCF_000956235.1 Wasmannia auropunctata
TTTAATGAAAAAAAGAGCACTTAACCCATTATTTAAATGTTTTTAAAAATGTTTTTTTAATGTTTTTCAAATATTTCTAAAAATATTTTTTAAAACATTGTGTGCTGATTGGGTCGGTGCAGAAATCCCGATCGATTCGGATAACTTTTTTTATAATCGGTTTTAATCGAACATTTTCGGCAGGGTGCTTTAAGATTAAAATTAGAATTAGAAGTTTTGTAAAATGAAAAATCTAAAAATCTATCTTAACTTAATTTCGAAATAAATTGGTGTAAACAGTGACGTATCAAGTACTTAGTCCGCACCAACCTGATACTCGTATCAATTAATTTAATGGTGTAAACTAGGCCACTGATACAATTTTTGATCGTATGTACGACATTATCAAACTCAATTTTAATTGTGTGCAGACCTAAACTCTTTTAGAGGATTTATCTCAAGAACAAATTAATTGATTTTAAACACAATTAATTTACGTATTTCT
>NW_012086415.1:0-417 GCF_000956235.1 Wasmannia auropunctata
AACTATACCGAATGTGTATGTACAAATGCTATCGCGGATTGCGAATTGAACGACGAATGACATAATTACAAACTAATATTTGTAAATATTTATTTATCGCGCACCTTTTTCGGAAATTTGCTTCTTATTGTTAGAAGTTTGATTAGCAACAGAATTAGTAAATGCAACAAAATTAACAAGTATTAACACCACTGTAACATATGTTATTGTCGTGTCAATAAATTTCATTTAAATGTAATCGTGCGCACGTCTTGCGATCGACTATGTATAGTTTTACATATTTCTTAAGATCATGTCAACCCTAGTACCATCAATTATGGTCATTAAAAAATCGACTTGAAGTCGTTTAATCATTTATCATGGACATACATTTTCTTTTCTCTTCTTGGAATAGTGTAATAACTATAATTGTAAAAG
>NW_012086416.1:0-639 GCF_000956235.1 Wasmannia auropunctata
TCGATGAAATTCGATACGAATTCGACGGCGTGGAGATCGATCGCTGCAGAAACGTGGGCATAACTAGCACGCTCAAACATTACGTCACAATCTCGTCCGACAGAAGCGTGATTCTGAGGAACGCCGGCTGGGACCCGCTCACCAGCAACAAGGGATTCTTCAATTTCTGCGTACCTCTCTATGCGCTGTTGGGATTCTGCGAAGATTACAAACGCGTGGTGATCAACGCTCGTCATCGTATAAGGTATAAGATCGTATAAGGATCAACGTACGAGTTGATCCTTATACGATCGCGCAACGACAACAATTGTCTGACGGGAGATCAAGCGATGGAGCCCTGGATTGAATTGTCGAAGATACAATGGCGAATGCCGCACGTGTTACTGAACGAAATAAACAAGTTGTCGATGCTGCGCGCTCTGGAGAGCGGGCGCTACCTGAGCATGGCTTTTCGCTCGTGAGATCTGTACGAGTTTCCGCTGTTGCAGCAGACGACCAAGCATTTGTGGGTCATAAAGACCGCTACTCAGCTCGAGAAGCCGTGATACATCATCTTCGCTCTGCAAACGGGTCGAAAGAACGTCATGAGCGAGGACGTGAGACGATTCGATCACTGCCTGTCTCTTATACACATCTCTG
>NW_012086417.1:0-450 GCF_000956235.1 Wasmannia auropunctata
ATAATAATTTAAGAAACGTATTTTTCACGTGTTTGTAAATAGAATCAAAATTAATTTTTTAATTTAAAATTATATATATAAAATATATGTGTACGTACATAAATTTATATATGTATATATATATATATATATATATATACATATATAATATATATGGTCCAGACTTAAATCAAATACCTTAAATATTTCATTTGTTGTTTATGAAACAAAAAAATATTTTAGATGAAAGTGGAATTATAGTTTCGACGAGAATGTATTTTGATAATATTTTTTTTCTAAATGGAGGCGCTAAAAAGATATAAAAGTCACATTCACTTTTTAAATAAAATTAAATGATTTTTTACTTTAATATAATTCCTCTAATTATTCTGCATATAAAAATAGTTCGGTAGAATTATCGAAAAATCACTAATTTATACTTTATTTTATACTTTATTCTGGCATCTATAT
>NW_012086418.1:0-387 GCF_000956235.1 Wasmannia auropunctata
CGTGTGCTCTTCCGATCTAATTTTTGCTTTCTGCTTTTCTTGCTATCAGTGCGAGTTCTGATTGGCTTTTGCTTTTTTGTTTTCCGCTTTTCTGTCAAAGTATGAATTCGCCCTTAGATATTAAAAGTTGCAATCCATAAAGTAAGAATAAGAAGATGAAACTAGATAGGCTAAAGGGAAAAAAAAACTACTAAAAAGTACGTTTCTCTCTTCAACCTTCTCCAGACACTGCTTCTTATATATAAATTATAACACATTGCCAGTCGATAGTTATAAGGACTATGATTATAATACTTGGATTTAGAAACGCACTAATAATTCAAGAACGCCAATCACTATTTCAAGATATGAGCTGTGTGCGACTAGCATATATCTTAGAGCCATTTT
>NW_012086419.1:0-1528 GCF_000956235.1 Wasmannia auropunctata
AAAAGTAACGGTACAAAATGAGAGAAAAAAATTTAATTTAAGGAAAAAATTTTTTATGTAAAAACACTTGTCGCTGCTATATCTCAAAATATAATAATATAATAGTAAAAACCTGAATACAATTTACACTGAATAAGTAGAAAATTTTTGTCAATGTAATTCATTACTTTTTTATTATGTTCATTGTTTTCTTTATTTGGTCTAGCAGCGCCAAGTGTTTTTAAATAAAAAATTTTTTCCTTAAATTAAATTTTTTTCTCTCATTGTTGAGTGAGTCAGGAAGATATGTTGAAGTAAATATTCAAAATAAGTTTCCTTTTATTCGTTTCACATTTCTATGATCAATTAAGTTCTTTTTATTATTCGCTGTTGGCACTACTGTTTGTTTTTTCGTCGCGTCTTTTATAAGGAAGGAAAACCTAACCGCTGTATTATTCTCATTGTAATAGAATATAGAAAACTTCTTTTAGTAAGCATATTGATATTCTCACACCTCTGATCCACATCAACAATAACATTTAATATCTGCACTGTTTTTTCGTATACAAAAGGTAGTTTATTTGTTTTGAAGACACGAACATTGATATTGTTTAATTTCAATGATTGTTCAATATGCACTCGGAGATAATAATATGTAATAACATATGGCGCGCATTCGCCTAGCGTTACTCGGAGATCTATTTGACGCTGGCAGGTTTGTATCCTGCTTCCGACTTCGTGGCAACGCCTTGCGACGAATACCCAGAGCCTATTTAGTAGGCGACGCTTTGGGTAGTATCGTCGCGAGCCACGAGTATCGGACGGACGCGCGGTCACGCTTAAAGCCATCGCCTTGAATCGCGCTTAGGCTCGAGCACACACGATTTCGTACGGTTTACGTTGAATATATTCTCTAATGAGCCGACCCGTCGGATATCGAATTCATTCGGCCGAAGATGCTTTCGGATCCGCGTAAACTTGAGTGAGGCTCGACGCTCGATCCCTCATGACTATAACCGCCCTTATCCCTTTCAGTAATGCCCGACGTTTTCACCGAACGGCATTGGATGGTAATAAAGCCATAGACCTCTTGGCAGGTAAACAAATGCATCAGAGATCCTTTGACGACGCAACGGCTCGAAGCGGGCCGATAACGAGTCGGGACTTCCTTTGTGACGCAACATCTCGACGTGGCGGTAGAAAATCTAGGATCACCGGCGCCGAACCCCTAATTGTTTGAATATGCTGGAGCTCGATTTTGTGCTTCGACTCCGCATAACGATAATATGTATATACAGGGTGTCTCAGAATAGGTGTATGACCGCTCATGGGTAGATAGAATGGACTAAACTGAATCGAAAAGTCCTCTACCATTTTGCAAAATTCGCAATATTTAATGAGATATTAATTTTTTAATATCGCCGAATGAGCGAGTATCTGTTCGTCGAGTCCGGTCCACCGCCAATACTATCGCGCGATCGTCCATGAGCCATTCGAACGCACAGCCATTTTCGCTGTAAACAATTCCCCGCTCTTCCCCGCTCACCGA
>NW_012086420.1:0-1078 GCF_000956235.1 Wasmannia auropunctata
GTTAATCTTGTCCCCTTTCGTCTATAATTTATAATTTTGCCGCCTTTGTTATCGCCGTCTTTTTCTTCGCTAAATATTCGTAAAATTTCAATGTTGTGTGGTCTCTTTGGTCTGCTATATCATCGTCGTCGTCTTTTTCTTCGCAAAATTTCAATCTTGTCCCCTTTCGTCTATAATTTATAATTTTGTCGCCTTTGTTGTCGCCGTCTTTTTCTTCGCTAAATTTTCGTAAAATTTCAATGTTGTATGGTCTCTTTGGTCTGCTATATCATCGTCGTCGTCTTCTTCTTCGCAAAATTTCAATCTTGTCCCATGTCTCTCTCTTGGTTTTCTCGTTTCTCTCACGGCTTTTTCGTCTGTTTCTCTACACTTTCTCATCTCTCTCACAACTCTCTGTGGTCGTCGTCGAGGAAGTGAGTGTCTACGTGTTTGTCTTCGAAGAATTAAATGTCTAGGTGTCATCTAGGTCTTCGCGGTCGAGGAAGTGAATGTCTACACGGTCACCGTCGATAAAGTAAGTGTTTACGTGTTTGCCGTCGAGGAACTAGGTGTCTGATGATGTTTAGGCCTTCGCTGTCGAGGAAGTGAGTGTCTACGTATTCGCTGTCAACGAACTAAGTGTCTACGTATCATCTAGGTCTTCGCCATCGAGGAAGTGAATATCTACGTGATTGCCGTCGAAGAAATGAATGTCTACGTGGTCGCCGTTGAGGAACTAAGTGTTTAGGTGTCGTCTAGGTCCTCGCCGTCAAGGAAGTGAATGTCTACGTCATCATTGAAGAACTAAATGTCTAGGTGTTGTCTAGATCTTCGCCGTCGAGGAAGTGAATATCTACGTGGTCGCTGTCGAGGAAATGAATGTCTACGTGATTGCCGTCAAGGAATTAAGTGTCTAGGTGACGTCTAGGTCTTCCCTGTCGAGGAAGTGTATGTTTACGTGTTCGTCGTCGAGGAACTAAGTATCTACGCGTCTTCTAGGTATTCACCATCGAGGAAGTGAATGTTTACGTGGTCGCCATCGAGAAAATGTGTATCTACGAGTTTACTGTCAAGGAATTAAGTGTCTACGTATTGTTTA
>NW_012086420.1:3906-4821 GCF_000956235.1 Wasmannia auropunctata
CCGCAGTAATTAAAAAGGGATTTACGATAACAAGTAGCAAATTACGTGACAGAAAAATCAAAAATAGGAAGAAATCTCCAGCAGCAGCATACTTGGCGCGCCCGTTTTTTATATACAGGGTGGACCATTTTAATCCATCCAGTCAAATATTTCGAAAATCAAGCCCGGGAGAGAAAAATTTTTCAAACAAAAGTTTTCAGACTTCGAGGGGGACATAAGATGATAACATTGGTTTGACCCTGAGTGGCGTTGTCCAGAACAAGGTCACTTTGAATTTTTTAAATGGAACCCCCCAAGTTTTTTCATTACATGTTCTTATAGCACGCCTCAAGAACTTTTCAAAACACATAAATAAAATATTTTTTTATGAAATAAATCTTGAGTTATGAAGCTTGAAAGTTGGAGTACTGTCGGCATTAGGATCATCCAAGGTGTCCAAACACTAGCTAAAACCTTTTGAATGTTGTTCAGGATCATGATATTGATAAAGGTCAATGATCTTGGCCATCTTTAGCTAGTGTTTGGACATCTTAGATGATGCTAATGCCGACAGTACTCCAACTTTCAAGCTTTATAACTCAAGATTTATTTCATAAAAAAATATTTTATTTATGTATTTTTTAGCAGCACCCCTTGACTCGATGGATTCCATCCTAGAAATCTTCAATTCTTTACACGAAAGATTAAAATTCACGATTGAGATTAGTGAGAACAATAAATTAAATTTTTTAGACGTGTCAGCTATTTGCCTCAACAATGAAATCATATTTGACTTATATAAAAAACCGACATTCTCAGGCAGATATCTGAATTTTAATTCACAACATCCTGTATCTCACAAAAAAGGTGTTATTTATGGAATTGTAGACAAGATTATATTCCTTTCAGATCCCACTTTCCACCAAAAGAATTTTA
>NW_012086421.1:0-657 GCF_000956235.1 Wasmannia auropunctata
AACAATTTCACAAAAAAATTTTCGGAATGGTATTGGATCGATGAGATGGTTAAAAAAATTGGAAAAAAAATTTCTTTTTTTTTAAGTATCAAGTACCCATTTCAAAAGTTTGAAAAAATTACATATTTTAGAATAGCATCTAATAATTTTACGGCAAAATTTTTGTGGTAGTACAAAACCGATAAGATAACTAAAAAAAATAAATACAAATATTTTATTTTTTTTGCAATGTTTCTGGCCTCAAAAAATCTTCGAAATTTTTTTACAAATGTATCTTGTCTACATCTACAACATATATTTTTTTTATGAAAATTGATTGAGCCGTTTAAAAAATATACATTTTTTTTGAAATTTTGATTTTTATTTCTCACACCCCAACGGTTAAATATTAAAGGCTAATGTTTGGTTATATTGTAACTGATATTGATAGCAACTAAACTGTAAAAAATGGTCATGATCGGCGCGGGGGCAGATCGCCCCTCCTTATCTGGCTACGGCCTTTATTAAAGTATGTGCTTATGTTGCATACACACGTATATATATACACTTCTCCACTTCTCAACAAAATTAAAGCATCACTTACTCTACGATCCAAAAATAGGCAAAATTCAAAAGAGTGTAACTTCATCAACATATAGTATATATATATATATATAT
>NW_012086422.1:0-464 GCF_000956235.1 Wasmannia auropunctata
GACGTGTGCTCTTCCGATCTCGAGGCGTTTACTCGACAATAGCAAGCAATCAACTGACTTTAATACCGAATGTATTAAGTAGCTAATAATTATCAATCAATGTCGATTATTTATTTGTCAATTGAAAACTCACTCGAGGAAAGAAACATGCGCACTATTTACTAACACACGACGATTTACTATTGTCGAGTGAACGCCTCGTGTGTCAGTAAATTGTCGCGTGTTTCTTTCTTCGAGTGATTTTTCAGTGGACGGATAATTAATCGACAGTGATTGTAAAGTACGTAACGGATATTAATTAGTAGATACATTAATAGATTTCTTGTGATTTCTTCAAATGAATAGTTTGTATGTAAATAGAGTGTAAAATGTTGAAGTGACACGGTTTGTAAAAAAAAAATTAACTAATTAATTATTTAATCTGTGTCAGTCAGTGGATAACTAATGTGACGTTTACATTAAAA
>NW_012086423.1:0-758 GCF_000956235.1 Wasmannia auropunctata
ATTTGATACAATTTTTTTTTTGAGGTATATTATTTTTTTAGTTTTTAATTCAATTACAATAAATATACTTGAAATAATATTTTGATTTCATTTTTTTTGGTAATATTATATTTTTAATTTATTAAATTAAATTTTTTTAAAACCATGTATACGTTAATAAAACTTGGATTCTGTTGGTTTAATTTGATATCTTTTTATAAATGTTAACATACAATAACATGTTTGATAATCAAAATGACCAACATCGATTTCCGCGTAAAGATTTAAATATCGTTCGTAAATGAGCTTCGTTAGGAAATCAAGTTGAAATCGTGATAGTTTTTATTTACTTAAATTTTATTTACTTAAATTTGTTTATATTTAATAAAATTAACTAAATTACTTGTTTATACTTTGAACATAAACCTAAAATTTTAGAATATAACTAAAAAAATACATGATTCATTATAATTTTATTTGTTTAAAAATGTATTCTTTGTTTAATAAGAATTAGATACATACATATATTATATTATTTTTTTCAATGCAATGTTTTTATTAATTGTTTTAGAAGATAATAATTTTTTCTATATAATTTCAATGTTGCAGCAATATTATAAATAATTAATCTAGAAAATTCAACATAGATTCAACATTGCAGCAACATTAACAATCAATATAGAAAATTCAACATATAGATTCAACGTTGCAGCAACATTAATAATCAATATAGAAAATTCAACATAGATTCAACGTTGAAAAAACATTCCCACTACAAA
>NW_012086424.1:0-336 GCF_000956235.1 Wasmannia auropunctata
GGACGTGCATCGGGTTTAAGACGGAGGTGAACTTTAATCTTCTTACATTCCCCCATCGAATTATCGAAAAGTTTTGAAAATTTACCTTTGAGTGAATCCTCCTGGATCACATTAATGAGTTTCCGATTCTCCAAAATATCACGATCAAAAGCAATCAAGTCAAGTTCGTCGATAGCTTGTGCGCTGATTAGGGCAATATTCGGACGATTGAGAACTATAATCGGTCCTCTTGAAGTCTTGTCCTTGTAGCTCAGAGTAGCGTAGAAAAATCCCACAACATGTATCGGATGACCAGATGCGTTTACGCAAGAAGCAACATAAGGTTGAAGTTTTGGA
>NW_012086424.1:12767-13227 GCF_000956235.1 Wasmannia auropunctata
GATTTACAAAAACCTCTGCTATAGTCTTCGATCTAATATTCTTCAGGGGAAACGCTTCTACCCATTTTGTAAAACAATCTGTAATTACCAGTAAATATCTATTTCCGGAGGAAGAGGTCGGTAAAGGACCTAATATATCCATTTGAACTCTTTCTAAAGGGGCATTAACATTGTAAACTTGTAAAGCTGACTTTCCCTTATCCGAAGGGCCCCTTTTAGCTATACAGATCTTACAACTCTCACACCAATGCTCCACATCCCGTTTATAGGCAGCCCAATAAAATCGTTTCCGAATTTTCTCTAAAGTCTTATTTACACCGAAATGTCCACCCGAAGGGGAATCATGAGCTTCTTCCAGAATCCGATTTACCAAGGCCCGTGGTACTATAGTTTGAAAAATGATGGTCTGCAAATTAGGAGATTCCCATCTCCTGCACAAAATTCCTTCCCTAATCACTAA
>NW_012086425.1:0-484 GCF_000956235.1 Wasmannia auropunctata
TAGTATTAACGGTTGAGGAGTTATCTCAAATTTTTATTTTGTTTTTTGTGACGTCACCCCAAAATTTTTTTTTTAATTTTTAACATTTCGGGCAGTTCTGTCGAGAGTTCTGGGTAGCACCCCAAGAGTTCTAACAAAAGTTCTTAATACACAAAACTCTAGTATTAACGGTTGAGGAGTTATCTCAAATTTTCGTTTTGTTTTATGTGAAGTTGGCACCCCAAAACTTTTTTATTAGATTTTTTTGCTTAATTCGCCGGAATTATTTTTAATTTTGTGCAGGAACTCTGGAACTCTTTGGGGTGCACTCAGAACTGTATCGAAAAATTTATTTTAAAAAAATGGAGTGCTAACTTCACAGAGGTCATTTTTTTGCTGTTGTACACCCACGGTCATCGATTCTGTCCCTCGGAAATTTTCACAAACTCTGAAGTGATCACTTTTCTACATTAATGCTTATAGTCAGATCGGAAGAGCACACGTC
>NW_012086426.1:0-358 GCF_000956235.1 Wasmannia auropunctata
GTGTGCTCTTCCGATCTTCTGTTAAAGAATGGATACCCTCTCGATTTAATCTTCACCAAGATGAACATTAGACTAAAACTAATAGACATCAAATTAAAATCCAATATGTTAAAAGAAACCGACGGACACAGTACCACAAAGGAAAAAATATGTGATAATAGAAAATTCTTGGTACTTCCATACATTAAAAATATTTCGGAAATCGTGGCATCATTGATAAGAATAAGTTCATAATAGGATACAGAGTGTATTCAATAAGACTGATATGTTCGTCAAAGCTCACAAAGATAAGAATTTGACTACGGCAAACAATAATGTAGTTTATAAAATCTCTTGTAACGACTGTGAGGCATCTTAT
>NW_012086426.1:13043-14025 GCF_000956235.1 Wasmannia auropunctata
GATTATATTATACAAAGACTGCCAAAAGTTCAAGGCCACCTAAATAATTTTTGAATGATTCGAGATAATTGAAATTTATACAGATACAATGGCTAAATGTAATCTTTCATTTAATCTTAAAAACACCTACTTTAATCCTCTGAGGGGAGTTAGGGGGAAGTTGAGAGGGAGGGGGGTTGAAAATATTAAGTGGCATGTGTATATGGGGTTGAATAAGGCTCGTTTGAAAGGGCTTTCTAGACGTGAAGAACGCAAGATCGTTGAGGTTTCTACGTTTTTTTTCGCAGAGTTATGTTTATTTGAACATTGGTGTTTTTTAAGCACTAGCAAGGCCCACGGCGAGGACGTGAGGAAGATAAGACTTCGCGTATGTTCCTTACACACACACACACACACACACACACACACGCACACACACACACACGCACGCGCGCGCGCGCTATTTTACATGCATTTTTGTCCACTTAGCTATAGGAACATGCGCTAAGCTTTATCTTCCTCACGTCCGCGCCGTGGGTTTCGCTAGTAGTGCTAAAAAAACACCAATGTTCAAATGAGCATATAACTGTGCGAAAAAAAATCGTGGAGACGTCGCGTTCTTCTCGTCTCGAAAAGCCCTTTTAAACAAGCCCCCACTCAACCCTATACCATTTAAGATTTTCAACCCCTCTTCCCCTCCGCCTTTCCCCTTAGAGGGCCGAAGTAGGTGTTTTTAAGATTAAATGATAGATTACATTTTACATCGTAACTCTAAAATTTCAATCCAATATCTCGAATCGTTCAGAAGTTATTTAGGTGGTCTCGAACTTTTGGCAATCTTTGTATAAGAACAATACCTTATTTTCCATATAGTACAGAATTACGATGGAATAAAATAAATCTTCCATGTAATTAATACTTGGGAAACGAGATATTTTTAAATTGCTATATCTCAAAAACAGAAAATGATATTAAATCGAAACGAAAAGTACAGTCAAACTTC
>NW_012086427.1:0-361 GCF_000956235.1 Wasmannia auropunctata
TAATATAGTTTTATGTTACAAATAAAATCGTAATATGACGGAGGATCAAATTGAAGAATAAAATCTATTCGATGATTGCAGACATAGGCAAGAGATTTGAAGCAAAAAATAGACAAACTTTATAATTTAAAGGATTACATATATATGTATATATAATTGTATATATAATGCAATGGAAGATTGAATCGGAAAATAAAATTTATTAGAAGATTAGACATATTAAATATAAAATTATATGAGGTTATTATAAATTTTCTTATATGAAGATTTGCAAACATATGATCGAAATAGATATTTTTTTCATAATACAGTTTTATGTTACAAATAAAACCGTAATATGACGGAGGATCAAATTGAAGAA
>NW_012086428.1:0-637 GCF_000956235.1 Wasmannia auropunctata
CGTGTGCTCTTCCGATCTTATAATTTACATGAATAATATTTTGCATTTGATTTTTATAATTATATTTTTTTGTACTTGTTGTTTATAGTTTCCTCTTTCATTAAAATGTGATGCATGTAAAATAAATTCCAGTAGCTGTTGCGCAATCACTAGTTCATGAAAAGTTTAAATTTGAGTTATGTTTAAAAAAAGAATTTAAGTTAAGTTTAAATTTAAGTTAGAAAGGTTTAAATTTAAATTTAAGTTAAATGCAATTCGGCAAAGGCAAAGAGCTCAAGAACATTCACAAATTTAACGAGTTGACGGTAAATATTTCAGTGATGATTATAAAGATAGAGGTAAATAGGTTTAAATTGTAAACACTAAAGTAAATAATAAAATATAAATATACGAAATTTGTAATTATCATAACATTAAATTTTAATTTACAGATTTTAAACATATATATACAGGGTGTCTCATAATAGGTGTATTACCCTTCATTGGGTAGGTAAAACAGACTAAACTGAATCGAAAAGTCCTCTACCATTTTGCAAAATTTGCAACCGTAAACGAGACATTAATTTTTGAAGATTGACGAATAAACGCTTATTCATCCGGCCCACCGCTGAATGCAAGTGCGTGGCAAGATAAGTAG
>NW_012086429.1:0-829 GCF_000956235.1 Wasmannia auropunctata
CTAAGCGCGATCTGATTGATTAACTTTATTCGTTAATAACTCTGTAAATAATGGTCTGAGCCAAAATTAAAAGAGGAACTTTTAGTTCAAAATTTCATTCTCTTTCACACCTTGAAATATTAATTAAGCGTTACGGGACACCCTGTATATATAGGTATATATATGTATATATATTACGGCTCTATAAGCTTAACACAATAGATTGAGGAAATTATCTTGGTGCTTCTTATAATATCTCTATGTAAATTATATTACAGAATTATATTACGAATTTGAGTTTTATAACAATTTGAATTTTGTTACAGTAATATCACAAGTTATCATTTAACATAATATTATTGTCCTTTAGTTTATAACATTATTGTTATAAAAGTTTATAAGTAGAATTTATATTGCAAGCTTAGTATATTTAGATTAATTTCTATTACTTTTATCAACTATTCTATGATACGGATGGTACTTATATCAACAATGTCAAGCATATGACACGTGCTGCTCTAGCAATAAAAAAAAATATATATATATAACAAATATGTATTTATATTATAATATATATAAAAAACGAGCGCACCAAGTATGCTGCTGCTGGAGATTTCTTCCTATCTTTGATTTTTCTGTCTAATTGGTACTTATTATCGAAATCCCGTTTTAATTTCTGCGGTCCTCATCACGCTATCTATTGCATTTCCTGTTTTTATTTTTTACGTATACATTGAAAATAATACAACTTGAATTTTATTTGTTTAATTTGATACAATTTTTTTTTTTAAGTATATTATTTTTTTAGTTTTTAATTCAATTACAATAAATAGATCGGAAGAGCACACGT
>NW_012086430.1:0-4652 GCF_000956235.1 Wasmannia auropunctata
TCTGCCTTGCCAGCCCGCTCAGAGATGTGTATAAGAGACAGGCGGAAAGACATGATTAATTTTTGCACGGTAAAGTGACAATTTTAATATGATAAAAGTTGTAGCGTTCTTTTTAATGAATACATTGATGTATGATATAACGAAATTATCTTACAAATTATAAGAGTTATTTTTAAAGTTATGTGGGCGATTACTACCTTTTTAATTTCGGTCCTGCAATGTGGTCAACTTCCGACTCTGACATTAACGAGAGTACTATGATCAGATGAGAGCATTACACGTCAATCGTCAACGCGAAAGTCGGAAATTAGCCACACCACAGGGCCGAAACTGAAAAGATAATAGTCGCCCGTAAAACTTTAAATCAAAATAATTTGTATAATTTGTAAGATAATGTTGTTATATCACACATCATTGTATTCGTTAAAAAAAACGCTACAACTTTTATCTATTAAAGTTGTCACTTTACAAAAATACACCTTGCAAAAATTACGCATGTTTCTCCGCTCTCTAACATAGATAATGTTTCTAAGTAATCACTGTGCAATAAAGTTTAGTCAGAGCCGTTTAATTTGATATTATATTTATTTAGGTCTATCTCTGTTAGTTTACGAGATAAAAAGAGATGGCCACTTACGGGGACACCCTGTATATATGTATATAATTTGAAGGACTTAGGCTCGTAAGAATAAATCACTTATATACTGAAGTAATGCCTATCGAGCCGACACGGATGTTGATGTGTATTAATTTTTTACAATATCCATATATAATTAAGAAAAAGTACGTTATATTACCTGAAACATGCGTTGTAACTTTGAAGTATATTCAAATCCACAAGCTTGTTTTAGTTTAGAGATCATGGAAGCCTCTGCGTCGTCGCTAGCAGACATATGTTGCACCAATCGTTTCGCTAGCATCTTGCTATAGAACTTTTGAAACACATCCTTGTCTTCAATATATTTAAACACTACCATCTGTGAAAAAAAAATAAATGTAATTAACGCAGATTTCTTCGCGAGAGAATTCGAGCGAAGAAATAAAGAAATTTATCAAGTATACTTACAACTTGATTAAGAGTATCTTCAAGTTCTGCCTCTTCCGGATTTTTACTACTCTTTTTCAGCAGCAGATCGCAATATTTAGCTAACAGTTCAGGTGACTTACTGCTGCTGTTTGCTGCCCTTGTGACAGAATTGCTGTTGATAAACCGCCCGCAAGCCTTGTCCAGAGCAGCGACAAAGCCACTATCATTATTAAATGCAACCAGCACTAAAGCGTTATACTTTTTATGCACCTCCAAGATTGTGTTCACATAAATTTTCGGATCCTGTAAGTGATAAGAATTGGTCAATTCGTGTGATATCTCATGTATAACATAGTTATATTAAATAAGAAAAAAAACGTACATTAGCTGCCGAGTCTCCGCACTTATCTATAGCTGCGAGACCTTGGTTGGCAATATGACTTTCTAAAAGGTTTCTCAACTCCCCAAGACCATTTGGTATTCTCGCTACTAGCTGATACATTCTACCCAAATCTGTATTCTTATCAGCATCCAGAAGATTCTGAAATTCAGCATGGAATATGTCCATATGCTTCTCGATAAGTACCTTCTCGCACGTTTTCGCCAATCGCTCGTGGGTCGTTTGATGTAAGTAAACACGCACTCGCTTCTGTTCCTCCAATAATCTCTGCTCCGCCTACATGGAAAGAACGCAAAAAAGGGAGTAAAATACATTCTTTGTATACTTTGATATATAAAGTTATGTTCTTTGTATACTTTACCTTTTTCATATATTCCGTTACGGGATTTTGTCTAAGAAACTCTGAACTCTCATGAGTATAGAATCGTTCCGTATCCTCGAGAAAGACATTTTCAAATGAATCTTTATACACCGTTAGATTTTGTCCCTTTGCACCTGGGTCTTCCTCATTCAAACCCAATTCTACGTAACAATTGATGACACCGCTGACTAATCGAGTATTTATCGTTTCGCCATTACGTTCCCGCTCGATTAATTTGAGCACCGCGTTGGTAACCTAGAGGAAAGCACAGATTTTATTACATGCATGACAAATACATAGTTGACACTTCACTAGAATATTATTTTACCGGTTTATTTAATTGTTTAAATAAATTATCTCGCCAAGTAACCAGAGCTAATTGATAAATTTCGTAAATTCCTTTGCGGCCTTCCTCGCACTCTCTCCGTACCCAATGGCGATTGAGATACGCACACACGCCATTTAAAACTTTACTACTGAATTGATATTCCTCCCATTGTCTTGTATAGAACTGCAGCACATCCTCGTCCATCAGGTCAATGCCATGCTGGACAATACGTTACAATATATGTTGCAAACACTTGTTTAAAAGTCTCTTGGGAACAAAAGCATAATTTTCGTGTATATTTACCCTGAGTAAGTTAATAAGATAACTCCTAAGAAAATCACGCAGACGTTTGTACAGTTCCAAACCCACTAACTGCGCACCACCTTGTTGAATTTGTCCTTTTTTACTTTTAGTTGACGTTCTGGTAAGTTGCTGGTGAACGCTTGTACAATAATTATATACATGTCTGCAGAAATGTTTTGTAGTAGGAAAATACATTACAGACATATCAGTTTACACGAGAGAGAGAGAGAGAGAGAGAGAGAGAAAGAGAGAGAAGAAAAAAAAGGAAAAAAACGAAGAGGTATTATATCTTCCCACGATATAAAGGATACGTGTATAGCTCTATGTATCTCGGCTTCGACATGCACTGCCTATTGTAGACTTGCTCTATGCCCTCGCGCAAGTCTCCCCAAATTTGATCCAGATCGATCTGCTTGAGGCCTGGGGGACCACCTTGATGACTTCCAGCCCCTCCGCCGCCTCTGTGCCCCGACATCCTGTTCCTATATGCTTGTCGAGTGAGCGTCACCGCTACTATATGCTACTATAATTTCTGTAGGAATAAATGTAAACTTTACATTGGATATCTCTCTCTTCTAAAGTCTGTGTCAGACATAAGCATTGGAAATTGAGAATTATGAACCAACGATTAGAATTTTGATCAATTGAATGAGTTGAATTTTTTTTCTATTTTGGTCCGATTGGTTGAATTCTAATTTTCAATTCGAAATCCTCAATCTCTAATGTATCTCTCATATAAGTATATGTATACTCTATACATGTGTTACACATGTTACGATTAAAAATATAAATTACAATAAAATATAAACTGAAGGAAGAGATTACTTTCTTTGCATCAAATTAAGCCTATTTTCTTGTAACTGAACTGGACTACACTAAAACTTTTCATCTCCTACCGCTTTCACTAAAACTTCAAATATATCTATTTTATCTTAGCACGAGTTTAGCACAATAGTTCAGCTACCGAGAACAAACTTATTGTATGAACAGATAAGGACAAAAAAAAGGGCAGTTATATTATTTGCGAATTATTTCTATGGAATATCCTTTATTTCGAGATAAAAAGAGAAAGAAATCAGGTAGTTGAGCGTTATCCCAAGTTAAAACGGAATTTTGTCGAATCAAATTTAAAATTCCTGGGAAAGAAGCTTTGTGAAAGGGAAAGGTTAATCGACGATGGATATTCCGTTACATTATGTGATGCACGACTCATTCCTTTGGAGAGACTAAGATAGACACACACACACACACACACACACCACACGCACACACACATACATACATACATCTCATCACGCAAGCGCGCGCGCGCGCACACACCACACACACCAACCACACAACACACACACACACACACACTTCGAGAAAGAGCGAACATGACAAAAAGAGGAGGAGAAAGAGAGATGTCGAAATAGAGGCCTATTCGCGTTCTCATTGAGCACCCTATTTTTTTTTGTTCTCGAGGTTAAAAACGAAGGCATCGGAGGGGACAAAGGCGTCATCGTGAATAGGACGGACACGAAGAAAAACGTGCACTCACCTGTCGACGTTCACCACCACATAACAGGATAACAACGGTCGAGGGACAACTCTCGTGTTGAAAACGCGCGGTGCTGGCCCGCTTTGTTCTCGCAAACGTCTCGGTAATGGACGGTATCGATGTTAACTGCCTTTCCTTACAGGAAATTTCTCGCCGGGACTATCCGTCCGAGAGCCTGTACGATCCGTCCCGTGCGACAACCAGCGCGGCGATACAACCGGAGCAAACCCAACGTATGTGCTCAAAAAATTACGACCACGGATCCGCTGCTTCGGTTCTGACAGGTTAGGCCGCAGCGCTGCCAACTGCAACACGTGATTTAACCCAAGTCATGCGGAAATTTTTCTGGCAGGGACTAGAGTCCCTAGCTAAGAGTCTGGCCATCTCGTCATAAATCCTATTGGTGCTGAAAAATGGCGGAACCAATAAGATGGCTTATTTGCATCAGGGGTTACAAACTTCTATTGTTCTTCGTTTACCATAGAGACTATAATAAGAGACTGGCCAGCTTTCTAGTTGGATAGAAAATGGCGGACATAAAGTCTTACTTTGTTAAATGTGTAAGTGTGTAGGCCGAGACACATACTTTTGCATAACCAATCAGAGTATGAAAACTAGTGTATTACTAGTCACAGATTGGCTGCGCCATTCCGTATCCAGCCAATCAAAAATTGGCTCAACATGGGCCAGTCT
>NW_012086430.1:6122-13239 GCF_000956235.1 Wasmannia auropunctata
AGTATAATTATAAAGTATACTTACCCGTAAAACTGCAGGTTGGAGTCATGTATTTCATCTTTTTTGCAGTATCTCTTCGATTCGCAACCTTCCACAAAACAATATAGTACCATTTTTGAGAAAAATGGTAAAAATAAAAATTAATTTTAAATGAATTCTATTGCCAAGTGCCAAATACTGCTGCAGAGACTGCTACCTTTGTTTCTCCCAACTACCGCTTTGCTACACGGTGTCGCCACAGATCTTGGCTACCAACGTGAAGTTGGCGTTAGCGGTCCATGATTATATAGTGATTATATAGTCAAAGCTCTGTTTCCTTATATTCCTATGTCCATGGTCGAGGCAGAGTCGAGGTATCGTTCATTTCCTAGGTCTGCCAACTGTGAAAAATTAAATGTTTGATGCTGCTAAGTTGCTACGACTGATTTAAATGCGTCTTTGTCACATCCTACTATTTTGTGCATTGTGTCCTTTTCTTGGCAAAAATTGACAGATTTCTGGTTAGGAGCACCGTGGTTTCGAGTTTTTAAACAGGTTAAGAGCAACGCGGTTTCAAGAGTTTGTTAAACAGTGAAATTCAGTAAAGGGTCAATATGGTATGGTGTATTGTGAAATCTTGCCCAAACAGAATAGATAAATGCTGTAAGACAGAAGTGAGCTTCTTCAGTTTACCGAAGAACGAAGTAATTCGTGAAGGCTGGCTTAAGAAAATCGGGGAGGTTAGCTTACCTTTAAATATAAAAAGTGGTAAGTGATTTTACAAAGATTATAAATATAGTATGTATATTTTATAATTAAAATATATTAACAAAAATGTAATAAGGCTCAAAAAATTACAAAATAAATTAATAGAATAAAGGATTACGAGCCAAAGCAAGATGTATTTTGCTCCAAATAAACAATAATAAAAGAATCGCTCACAAACCCTTATTGGGTCATTTTTAATGTTATAATAATAAGTATGATGTAAAATTCAAAGTCATCATCAGTTTTAAATTAAGAATTCGAAAATAAAATTAATTAAAACATAACAGTTATAAAATTAATGGTAATCATAACATTACGCTTCAATGTTGGTACGTAATTACAAGCATAAAGTTGAAGAGTAAGACGCATTTTATAAGATGATAAAATATACTATTATTTGTAGTAGCTGAATAAATAATGCCTTAAGTATTTAAAGTATTTTAAATAAAAAGAAAGTGTTATTGTGCTCTCTTAATTTGAATCAGTGAATACTCCTTATCTCAATTTTCACTTCAATTGTTAATATCATTGGAATCATTTTCAGCAAAGATATGTTCAGTCCATTTTACCGAACAATCATTCCGCATAAGAAGGAGGCAGAAGGCTGCAAAATGTACAAATCCGAGATGGCTCCTTTTACCTAAATGCATTTCCCACCATAATGTTATCTCCAACGGAAAATAGGTAAATACATATATCAATAAATGATGTGAAATACTGTTTTATTCCTTCTATTTATTGTGTTACATTTTCAAAATAAAATGAAAATTATAATGATTTTTTTATTTTTTAGAACAGGTACTGCTGGCATGAATTTCAAAGTTATTCATAGAGAATTCCTGCTTATTGCTAATGTTCATAAAAGCAGATGAAGGATCGAGCAGTAATGAGAAACCTTCCAGCACTTGTCGGAACTTTGATGTTGATGGCTCGTCAATAGCATTGGATAATGAATCAAAGTCAACCGAAGAAAACATATGTATAGCACAATGTGGAATCGTTGCAGATTCATTACATCCTGAAAATGCCAGTCCCGATCCATTTAACATATCAAAGACTGTTGTGAACATTGAAACACCCAAAAGTTATGATTGAAAGTAAAAATCGCAACATAGTGCCAATGCTTAAAAATATATGATTGATAATATTATTAAATTAATATAGACGACAGATAGTAATGTCTCTTCATGTTGTTGTAGAAAATTATGAGTTGATAAAAGAAAAATTTTTGAAACTCCACAAAGTACATCTGATGCGTCTGACAATGTATATAATGCCACTTTTCCAAGAAGGTATGTTTACAATTTCTTAAATGTGGTCAATTCTTTGTTATGTTGCACTAAATAGCCATTCAAAATTTCTGAAAACTGTTAACTATTTATATTTTTATACAGATCGCAAAGAGTAAAACGTTTGCATAGTCGCAGTATTAGAAGCTCATTTTATACGCAAATAAAGAAACGACAGATTAGAATTCGATCTCTCAATAAGTTTCATTTACAATCCAGATACAATAATTTGGGTGAAATGAAAGAGATTGAAAGAAAGTGCCAAACTTTACAATTGCAATTAGTACAAAAAAATAGATATTCAAAATTTAATAGAAGAAAAGAAACAAATGCAAGTAATGATTAATGATCTTCAAGCGAAACTGGTGGCAGCTGATCTCGACAAACGTAACTTCGAAAAGACAGCTGAAAATAAGGTTATACAAAAATTGCAATGATATTTTACAGAAGGACAAAGATGCATCATAGAAAATCGAAAATGGATTCGGTGGTCAATAGATGATTATGCAATCTTATTTTGCTGCAATGTTAGTCCAAAAGCATGCAGATATTTTCGACTTAAGCTTAATTTTCCTTTACCGTCGCTCACTTTGTTGAGAAGGTGGGCTTTAAAGAAATTTGATATTCGAGAAGGATTTCTATTTGACGTTCTCACAGTAATGCGAGAAAAAGCTAAAACACTCACATCGTTTGAGAAAGTAACAGTTTTCACTTTCGATTAAATGGGTATAAGTCCCGAAGTTCAGTTTGATTCGAAAATTAAGAAATTGATTGGTCCTTGTGGAAAAGTTCAATTATCCATGTATTATCCATGTATTATCCATGTATTCTAGAAGAGGTGCTACAATGTTTGATGCAAACTTGGACTTATATAAGAATTCGAGAGATCAATAAAAAGCAATACGTGCAAAATGAAGAAAGAAAGAAGAAAAAAATAAAAAAATTATTTCCAGTTCTACAAAAAAAAAGAGAAATAAATAATGTACATTGTAAATTATAAATGAATCAAAAAATAAAGTATGCATTTTACTCCAAATTTCATGTATATTTATTAAAAAGTTACTTTTATATAAGCAAAAATCATTAATTAATTTAAAAAAGAGGATTATTAACGTTAAGTTGATCTACGAGCATCGTCGTGTTGTAATAAGCCGACCTTCATTTATAAATTGTAATAACACTACACATCCGATAAAAAGGTTTATATAATATTTTCTTTTCAAAATTGTCTCATTTGACAAATCCTGCGACAAATCCAACAGCATTTTACTATCCGGTAAAAAATTTTTTATATAAGACCATATATAGATATATAAACATATACAGGGTGTCTCATTTTATATTTGACAGTCAAATATTTGGAAATCGCGAGGTTTAAAAGAAAAATGTTTTAGACAAAAGTTTTGAGACTTCAAGAAGGACATAAGATGATAACATTGGTTTGACCCTAAGTGGCGTTGTCAAGGTCATGACAAGGTTACTTTGAATTTTTTAAATGGAACCCCCTATTTTTCATTGCATATTCTTGTAGCTTATTTTAAGAGCTTTCCAAAACACATGGGTAAAATGTATTTTGGTTAAGTAGTAAATCTTGAGTTATGAAGCTTGAAAGTTACAGTACCGTCGATATTAGCATTATCCAAGGTACCCGAACAATGGCTGAAACTTTGTGTTGTTCAGGATCATGATCTTGATAACATGTATTAAGGCTATGATCACTGGAGATTGTTTCTCTTATTTTCATTTTTAAAAATTATTTTTATTTTTTGACACAGGTAAAGATTCACACTTTCAAACGCTGTAAGTTGCATTTGTATGCAATTTTTATTTCACTCCATGGAACTTCGAAAATTTAGTAAAAAAATTTTAAATTGATGCATCTCCATTTTCATTCGTACAGCTATGTAAAGAACCAGTAAGTCATTTAATGAATTATGGATTTCGAAAGTACAGACTTTAAGCTGTGAAATGCTTTTATGATCATTATATTACGATAATTTTTGACAAAGTTGCTCAAACTTGAATTTTTAGTTTCAATCTTGAAATTATCGAATTATTATATTAACGCATTATCCGGACAATTAGTTTGGTGACTGTATACCTATATATGTTCTTGTACGAAAAATTTTTTATCAGGTTTGTCTTGTGGTTCAGGAAGGAAGCAACTGGAATTCTTATTGTAGTTCGTGTATAAAGTTTATTTTTTAACTGCGCCACCGATACACTACGAAGTAATCGTTTGTCGTATATATAATTCGCTTTTCTTTCGTGACAACGCCTAGGGGCTGAACAATGCCCTGAGTCGCGAACATTTTGTCTATAGAGGTTTTACGCCTCTCGTGCGGGTCAGGGTGAACCGCGACAACGCCTCAAAGCCGAACGCCTTGGGTCGCGGCTAGATATGCGCACGTTGCGTCTTGGAGGCTAACAGCATACGAAATATCAATTCAAGAGCGCTCGACGTGAATTGTCTGACAATCTCGATCAAAGTGAGCGTTTTTCGACGACCGTTTTCTCACTAATCGTCAATCTTATTGGCGCTCCTCGATAACGTAATCGTCGCGACGTATTTCTCAACTAGTCTAACGCATACATTAGATAATTATATCTATTACGCATGTGGTCTTACAACTGTGTTTTGGAGGTCTTGTGATCTTAATTGTTCCATTGGTAATGGACAGAGAAGTCTTGTTGCCAGCTTATAATTTCTCCGTTTGCCGTCTTAAGAGTATCAACTCGAGAGACTGGAGAAATTGATTGGAACAGATGAGAGATTGCCCTCCGGAAGTGCCGTTAGTGGTTTTCCGATAAGATATAGTGAGCGGGTGTCAACGCGAACAAGTCATTCGGATCGGATGAGTGTCGTAATTGGCCTAGAGTTCAGAATATCCTCGACTTCGGCAACGAAAGTATTTAGTTCTTCGAAAGTGAACAAGGAATCTCCTACTACCCGCTTAACGTGATGCTTAAAAAAGTTTTACTGTCGACTCCCATAATCCACCAAAATGTGAAGCCATTAGCGATATGAAATGCCATAAAATGCGATGCTCGCTAGCAAATCTGTTCACGAGATTCTGGTGTTGTTCAGAGTTGAATAGTAAATGCATTTCCTTTAATTGGTTGTTTGCGCCTACAAAATTGGTTCCGTCGAAATAAATATTTTCTGGTAACTCTTGTCGAGATAAATCGCAGTGCGGCAATAAACCCGTCGAATGATAAGTCGCTTACGAGTTCAAGATAAACGGCTTTAATTGACATGCATATGAATACGCATACGTAAACTTTGATTTTCGCCCGATTCCGATGCTTTCTCTCCTTGACGTAAAAGGAGATCCGCAAAAATCTGTACCCGTGTTAGCAAAAGGTATTGCCTCGCGCACCGGTGGAAGATTCCTCATTTTATATTTGACTGTATTAGCGTTAAAACGGAAGCAGCGAGTGCACGCGCGAACTATCTTTCACACTTGGTTCCGGCCGTCAAGTAACCAAAATTTTTACCGAAGAGAATGTAAGGTGCATTGAATGCCCACGTGATAATGCCTTTTGTGTGTATCTCGAATAATGAAATCTGTTAAATAATGTCGGCTAGGAAGCAGAATTGGATGCCTTTGCGCAAAGATTAATTGCTATAAGTCAATAACACGCGGTATATGAAAGTCCGGGTCAGCTAGCCTAACATTTGGTGGAATTTTAAACAAGTTTCGTGGGAAGATTTCTGAAGGAACTAAATCCGTAATCGCCGATACGGTCAAGCATGTCAACGGTTTGTAGAAATCGTCATACAACGATTGAATGACGACTTGTACCATACCTTTTGACTCAGAATTTATATTGTTGATCGCACCGATTGTTAGCGAGTGTTTGATCACCTGCACGTCTAAACGTTCTACAATGGATTCATATAAAATTGGCGGTGGTGCACGTATAGCAATGCTCGACACTTAATGACGTTATGATTGCGGAAGTAGACAATTGCGCTTGTCAACACTAGCTGTGGCACAAAATGCGACATTGTTGCGAGGCTCGTTTCTCGGTTGCCGGACGATTCGGGTTGTCACAGGCTGAGGGGAATCTGAGTTCGGCGCTTCGATCTTATTCGCTTGTTTCTCTAGATGTAAAAGCGTGTTGTGACGCTTTTGACAAATGGTGCAGCTAGAAAATTTGCAAGGGGTACCTACATGAGAGCGCAGACAATTGTAACATAATTTCGCGTTTCTCACCGCTTCGATGCGTTCAGATACAGGCATTCCCTTGAATTTATCGCAGAGGTACAGCGGATGTTTCTTAGTTTTACACACTATGCAATTGTGCGATGCCTTTACTAACGCTCGATTCGGAGGACCGCTTCGCATCCTTTTAGCCGGGGGTCCGCCCTTGCCTGTTTCCAATTCCGATGTCTTCGCCATTTCGCGACGCGACGCGCAGATCGCTGTGTTATACAAAAAATCGTACATTTGCTCAGGTTTAGGAAACTCGTCTTTCTCTAACGATGTATCCCATTTATCTAATGTGGATCTCGGGAGTTTACTTTCTAATACATGAACGATTATTTCTGGACCGACGGTAACTCCCAGAGATTTTAACGACGCGACATGCTGT
Organism: Wasmannia auropunctata; assembly: GCF_000956235.1. Classification (NCBI taxonomy): domain Eukaryota; kingdom Metazoa; phylum Arthropoda; class Insecta; order Hymenoptera; family Formicidae; genus Wasmannia; species Wasmannia auropunctata. The sequence goes on from NW_012086430.1 coordinate 12,758, forward strand.
TGAGCATTGTCGGCAAGCTTCATCAGTCCGTTTGTACTCTCCTTATCTATCGCCGGCGCGTTCATCAACAACGAGAGATGTCGCGATATTAATATGCGTTTCACGTCGTAGGCTCGTTCTAACAATTCCCATGCACTAGAATAGTCTAACCCGCCGTTTGCGAAAATTTTTATCTTATTCGCAGCCTCACCCGTCAATGCCGATTTTAAATAGTATAACTTGTCCTGGTCTAACAAATCGTCTTGAGACCCGATCATATTAATGAACGCATTTTTGAACAAAAGCCAGTTTTCGAATTTGCCGTCGAACGTAGGCAACGATGCCTCGGGTAATTTTATTTGCCATCTTTTAGCCGCTGCTACATTTGTCGTATTATCAACGTGCGTTTCGTCGCTCATTGCGCTAACGCTAGCGTCCGACGTGCTAGCGCCCGACGCGTTGGCTACGTTTAAAATGTTCTCGATTCGACCCGCGAGAGAATA